>NC_064853.1:2379295-2561701 GCF_024139225.1 Suncus etruscus
CTAGGCCATGTATGAGCCATGGTGAGAATAGATCTGGATCATGCATGAGCCGCCTGGCAAGTACAGGTCTGGGTCATGTACGAACAATGACAAATATAGTTCTGGGTCATTTATGAGCCATGATGAGTACAGGTTTGGGTGACTTGGGCCAACTAGCTTCCGTCTGGCCATTGTCACCTTATAGCCTGATTCTAAGTGCTCTGGGGTCCCCCTAATTCCCTGGGGTGTTCTCCCAGGGGTGGGCTCATGCTGCCTCGACTCTGTGTAAGGTCTGAGCTCACAAGCCGCTGCATACTTTGATCTCATTTCCCACAGGACCTAGCATACGGTAGCGTCTGCTGGGTACAGGGGATGGTCCTGCCTCGGTCCAGACCCTGGAGTCACAGACAGCTGTCCTGGACCCCCGCCCTGCACCCCAGCCTGCTGCTCTCTCAGCCCCTCCACCCTGGCAGAGACCCCCACCCTTGGTTGGTCCTTCCTGTGACCGAGGGTATTGGGGCTCTCCAGCGTGTCCCTCATGCCATGAAACACTGAACCCCAAAGGGGCTGATCCCAGAAGGGTGGAGGGAGTTGCCCCGAGTCGTGGAATGTCTGGCACCGGGGTCTCTGAGGTCCCTCCAGATGGGGCTTGGGAGCGGTGACCAGAGACTTACCCAGTGGCAGGAGGGTCTGTTTTCCTCTGCCTGCCGGGCAGTTGGCGGCATGAGCTTGGTGCCAAAGGCTGGCAACTGTGGGCAGAGGACCAAGGGCCGGTCGGCTGCTGGGCATTTGCCCTCAGGGCTGGTAGTGACTCAGTAGTAAGAAAATGCCACAGGGCAGGAGCGAGAGCACAGCAGGGAGAGCGTTTGCCTTGTACTTGGCCAACCTGTGTTCGATCCCCGGCATCCCATAGGGTCACCTGAGCCTGCCAGGAGCAATTTGAGCACTGAGCTAGGAGTAACCTCTGAGCACTACTGTGTGTGGTCCAAACTCCCCACCCCAAAACAAAAGATGCCACAGAGAGTTCAGCAGCCTGTGCAGGACCTGGTGGGGGTGCCCAGAACCATAGAAAGCCCCCCCCTTCCTGTGTGTTATCTGTGCTGATGGAAGAGCACTGCTATAAGAGCACCATTCTTGTCCGGGTGCTTATTGGCTCCTGTGTCCAGGGCGACTTAGATCACAGAACACTTCCTTCCCATCTCCAGCCAACATCACTCGGTCACATTGACACTTCTCTTGGTCTGCCAGTGCCCAGAGAGGGTGAGCATCTTCTCAGGGTCACACAGATGCTAACTGAGTTAGATCCACCCAGGCTGCAGGGCAGCAAAGGGTGGGATTGCCCCGAGGGCCAGTGTGGGGGACCCTGGTGGTCCTGGGCACAGGAAAGGACTGACAGGGTTAAGTTCATCGCTGCCTAGCTCGATGGATTTTCCCATAGGACGTGACCCCAACCAGCTCCTCCGCAAGTCAGGCTGAATCCTCGAGAACCAGAGTCGGAGTCCCTCACTGAGGTCCTGGTGGGCCTCTACCTGGAGAAGTGGCTGGAGGCTGGCAGGGCAGGGCAGGGCAGGTGCCACCCACAGCTGCCACGAGTGTCTGGGGTGGGTCTCAGCGGTCAGTGGTCCAGTGAGATGGGTGGAGGCGCTTTTGAGGAGGGCAGGGGCGGGGGGGGGGGCTTCACTGCTCTGCCTTTGGGGACAGATGTCGGAGTGTGTGTGAGAGCATGTGTGTGTGTGTGTGTGTGTGTGTGTGTGTGTGTCTGGGCTCCACGGGGTACCTGGTTGCCAGCTTGCTGCAGCTGCCAGGGTGGAGTAGAGGCTGTGCCCATCTCTAGGGCCAATGTGCAGCTCCCCCACTCCCCGATGTACAGGACAGGGATGGGGTTCCCGGATGAGAGGGCTGCTGATGGCGCCCGAGACTCGCAACCCTGAAATGTGTCCCCCCAAGCTTTGTTCCCTAAATTGTGTTCCTAACTGTGTCCCCCCCCCCCCAACCTGGACTCTGTCCCCTCCTGTTCTCCCTGCTCTAGGGAGCAGGCGGCCCTTTCTCTCATCTCCACCAAAGAGGGATCGGGAGCCATGGGAGGAGGATCAGCGCTTTTCGGGAGGAGTTTCAGACCCTCTCGACCTGGCTGCTCCCTCACACTTCTCCCCCATGGCCAGAAACCTCCTGGGCCGATGTTTGTCCTTCTAGGGAGCTGCCTCGGGGCCTGTGGGAGACACAGGGTTTGGTAACCGGCCCCGAGCCCTGATTCGAGCTGCAGTTTCTCCTCATGAACTGCGTGAGGCTGCGTGGGCTGGTGGGTTGTAGGGCCCTGAATTCTGGCCCCTGAGCTGGGACTGGAGCTGAACAGCCTTTACCCTCTACCCACCCCACCCCACCTCCTCCCTCCATCGGAACTGCCTCCCCTGAGGACCCAGCGGGAGATGGCCCAGAAAATGCCAGAAGGGAAGAGCTAAACCGACCTGCTGTGGGGATTTCCAGAACGTTCTTTTTCCTTCTATTTTGTTTCGGGGGTGGGGGGGGGAAATTGGGACTCAGGGGGTGTCAGTGCAGCAGAGTGAACCTGTCTGAGGGTGCTGGGTGGACACCCCAGGGCCACAGCAGGACATGTGGGTATTTCCAGCAGTGTCTTTGTGGTTAGTTAGTCAATACTCCCCCATCTGTGCTCCCCAATCTGTGCTCCGCTACTGTGCTCCTTCATTCCTGCTTCCCATCAGTACTCTCTCATGTGTGACCCCCATCAGTACTCCTTATTCTTGCTCCTCCATTTGTGCTCCCCCACCAGTGCTCTCCCATCAGTGCTCACATTGTGGCCTGCAGAGAGCAGTGCACTCTCGAGAAAGATAGGACCAACTTGGGCATTGTGTCCAGCGGGGCTCTGGCACCCATTCGAGTGGCAGGTGTGGTGATTCGTAGCCCGGAGAACCCCCACCCTGTCCCATGCACCTCAGGCTTGTCCATCATGGCAGGTGCACAGGGAGACCCTAGTCGTGAGGTCCCAACTTCTGTCCCCGAGAGGCAGAGCAGTGGCCCCCAGTGGCTGAGGGTGGCTCGGGGGACCAGCAGCGGAAACTGGGCTCTGACTGGCTCAGGGCTGTGGGGTTCAACGTGAGAGGCTGGGACGAGCTTCTTTGCCCTTGGCTGGACTTCCCGGAACTCCTGAGGATAAGAAAGCTGGGCCTGAGTGTGAGCCAGTGGTTGTCAGGCACGGCCATTGGCATCAGGCATGGGCATTGGCATTGGTACCAACATAAGTCTGGGGAGCAAAGTTCACCAGTAGCATTTTGGGGCGGCCTCTTTCCGACTTCTCTTCTCTCCCTAGAGGTGCCCCCATCCACATCCTCCCCTCCCCCACCTGCTTGTGTGAGCGTGTATGTGTGATCACATATGTATGCTGCATGTGTGTGTGCTTAGGCATGTTTCCACATGTGCCTCTGTGTATAGTTCCATGTGCTAGTATGTGCATATGTGTATATATGTGAATTCATATCTGTCTCTGGAATGCCCTGAGTCCCCCTGAGGGCCGAGCAGAGCAGAAAACTGCAGAGATGGGGTGGGGATCTCTCCCCTTGGGTCACAAGTCTCCAGCTGAAGGGTAACTGTAGTAGACTCGTCCTGGGGTCATGCCTGTAGAGTGACCCATCCCAGGGACTCGTGTATCCTGGCTGACCCTCCCAAGACAGTGCTCTCTGGAGACCCAACTGGTGCACAGCCCAAGGCCCCGAGGTCATGGCTGGACTCTCCTGCTGCTTCCCAGGCCTGCATCCTGGACCCAGGAGAGTCACAAAAACACTCAGAGATGCCGCTGGAAGAGACACTCCCTTCTTTCTGGGACCAGGCACCAACACAGCTCTCTGGGCTGTGCCCTGTATCCTTGTGTCTCTGTGTATGACCCCAGAAGACACGCTCAGTGTAGAAATGGACCTCCAGGGCCCTACCTGGAACCCCCTGAAAATTGAGGATCCCTAAGGGTGAGAGAATGGGGACTTCTGACCCTAAGTGGCCTCCCCTGTGCCCAGCAGACCATCAAGGACTCTCACGGAAAGACAGACAGACAGATGCAGCCCAGCCTGGACCTCTGTGCCCCGGCCAAGACAGGCCCCCATAGCCCTGGTGGGGCCCCTGAGTGCTGCCTCTGCCTCATGGCCTGAGGCTGGCAGATGGGACGCAGCCTGGTGGCCGGTGGCAGCTCCTGTTATGGTCATGGCACTCCTGCCCTGTGCCCAGGGCTTCTGCAAACTCGGGCCTAGGCAGGCTCTGCCAAGCGCCGGGCTGACAGAGCCGCGTTTCATCAGACTGCAGCGACACTCGGGGCTTGTCCAGTCTAGACAAAGGGATTTTGTACGAGTTTGGCTGTTTAATCGAAAACCTGCACCTGTCTCTTTGATTTATTTAACGCTTCCCCCCCAGGATTCTAAACCAATATCGGGAGGCGGAAAACACTCTATTTCCCACAAAACTTGCTCCGAAGTTTATCTTCGCAATATTTCCAAATCCGCCCCAGTTCCAGCTGGAGGCCCCATCATTTAGTTCAGATGTCGCAGGGGGTGGGGGGGGGAGGGGACCGGGCACGGATTGCCGGAGCTGCAGAGACAATGGTTGTTTCCTGATGGTTCCGTCCAGAGTCCACAGCAAGGGGCCTCGGGTGGGCGGCCTCAAAATGGGGTCATGGTCACTGCTGAGCTAGCGGGAAGGCTTCACCCAGTGGTCTGTGCGGGCATCACCCACAATGTGTCCACCAGGGTCCAGGCTGTGCCCACTGCAGACTTACCTGAGTTCTCCTGGGAGCACTGGACAGAGGTGGTGGATTAGTGGCCAGGTCAGGAGGGTCTGGCACATCCTCTGCTTCAGCCAGGAAGGGGCAGGGGGGCAGGTTATGGGCCCTGCAGTGGAACTGACAACTGATGGGTGGGATTTGGGGCTCTGAAGGTGGGTGGTGCATCTGTGTGGACTGTGAGGGGGCTCAGAGCAGTGAGTCCAGCAACTGGCCTCGCCTGGCTCCTTCCTTGCTGGGCACAGAAAGGCCGAACTTGGCTCTCCCGCTCCGAGCCTACCTTCGGCCCTCGCACTGTCTGCTCTCGGGGCTGCAGCCTGGAGGGGACCCTGGGGTCTCTCAGACTCTGTGATCCTGCAGCCCACAGGGCTCTGCCTTAGTGTCCCCTACAGGGTTCACAGTGAAAGTTGCTCTGGATCCCGCATTCCAGTTGTGATCCAGCCCACCCTCAGCTCCCCTAGACAGGCAAGGAAACTGAGGCACAGAGGGAGAGAGGAGGGGCTTGTGGTCAGGGTTGGGGTAGCAACTAGTGCAGACTGGGTGCTGTGAACCCATCACTTTCTCACTAGCTCTCCTCTCTCCTCCCTCTCTCGTGTCTTCCTCTTTCCTCTCTCCCTCTCTTTTTGTCTCTCTCTCTCCTTTCCTCCAGCCCAGGGGACTCATGCACTGATAGTTGCCTGGGTTCACATCTCCTAGACCGCCCCCCCCCCCCCCGGCCCTTGACAACCATTGGCCTCATGGAGTCCTACATGAGATGGGAGGAAGGAGGCAAAGGGAGGCGATATAGAGGAAGAGGAAGAGGAAGAAGAGGGGATGTTGGTGATGAGGTTGAGGTTGATGGTGGGGTAGGAGGTGCTGGGGCTGTTAGTGATGGTGACGAGATGGTGATGGTGGTGGCTGACATTACAGATAATGTTTAAGGGGATGATAGTCCCCCTCCCATGGGGCAGGGTTGCCATTGCCAAGCCCCTTGTTGCTCAGACCCCAGCACTCTTACACCTGAGGCTGGGCTGCAGCAACCCCACTCTAGGGAGCCCTGAGTCTGGAATCCAGGTGAGAGCTGAGAATAGGGTCCTCCACTGTGTGACCTCCGAACTCCTCACTTTCTCTGGGCCTCTTGCCAGCACCAGGCTCATATATTTGCTCCAAGGACACAGGAGTGGCCAGTGGCCAGTGTCTGGAGCCACCAGAGGGAACCCAGAGGGGTCAGCTGGCCGCCATGGTCCGAGAAACGGAACGGCATGCTTAGGTCCGGGGATGTGCATTTCCAGCTGGTGTTCTGGGGAGGCCTCGTTACAGCTGGTGACGAGGACTCTGGGGGCTCCCCCTCAGTGCTCCCTGAGTGCTGGCAGGGAAAATGCTGTGCTCCAGGACCTGTGCTCTTCCTCTTCACTGGGACAGAGGGAGGATCTCCCTTGAGCACTGCTGGGACTGGCAAAACAAAAACAATCGTCTGAACATGGGCTTGAGCCATAGCACAGTGGGGACAGCATATGCCTTACACTCAGCTGACCCGGGTTCGATCTCTGACATCTCATAGGGTTCCCCGAGCATGGCCAGTAATGAATGACCCCTGAGCATCACTGGGAGTGCTCCCCAGACAAAAGCAGAAAAGCAAAATTAGAAACAAAAACCTGGCTAGCCCTGAAGGTATAAAGACTCCGTCCTCCCTCTCTCCCTCCCTCCCCTGCCCCTGGAACATGGGGCCTCATCCCTGACTGTGGAGCTTTCCCAGGGCCCTCCTGATAATCCCCCCACCCTCTGTGCAAGCTTGATGGCGTCCCAAACCAGGAGCTGCGAAGGGCCTTAATCTCTGGCCCAAGGACACGACCTTGTTCTTTCTGAGCCGCCGACACATTATCTGACCCCGTCCTCGAGTGAGCTACGAGGACTGAGCCCTGCTTTGCATTTTAAACGTGGCCACGGCCTCCAGTGATGAAACAAGTGTCAGGCCCGAGGAAATAAACAGGCTTCTGCGTCTCCCTGCGTCCGCCAGGCATGGATTTGGGGGATCTGCAGGTGCCTGGCTGCGAAGGTTTCTTTGCAAACGGTCTCCAAGCTGCTCCTGATTTCTGTCTCCCACTGACAGAGCCCAGGCAGCTGCCACGGTGGGTGGTCTGAGACCAATGGGCCTGTGGGTGTGGGCAGAGCTTCTTCTCCAGCCCCAGGTATGGGGCCAGCATGGTGAGTCTGTCCCTGGGGTCCCCAGCTTTCCCCCACAAACACCCCACTTCTGGGCTTGTGCTGTTGGCAGCCAGGACTGGCCATCTGGTCAACCCAGCCTGCTTACTTGGTTCTCTTGCCTCCGCCTCCGCCAGGCTGGGACGGGGTCAGGGCTCAGCGGTACTCCCCAAATCTGAAAGAGACTTCCTTTGGGGGATCTCCTGGTTGACCCCCCAAAGACCCAAGGGACTTTTCTGTTGGCCTCTTCCCCCAAAGCCATGCCAGGCTCCCACACTGAGGACAGAAGCCCACACACTTGAAACCAGTGTCCTGTGTTGGGACCAAACCATTTGGGGGTGTTTAGAAGGTGGCTGTGAGCACTTCTTTTTTTTTGGGGGGGGGTCACACCCGGCGGTGCTCAGGAGTTACTCCTGGCTGTCTGCTCAGAAATAGCTCCTGGCAGGCACTGGGGACCATATGGGACACCGGGATTCAAACCAACCACCTTTGGTCCTGGATCGGTTGCTTGCAAGGCAAACGCTGCTGTGCTATCTCTCCGGGCCCATGTGAGCACTTCTTTGAGAGTCCTTCAACTTCCTCCCTTCTCGGCCAGGTCCTCCTGTCTCTGCTCCCTCCCACACTGACTCTGGCAGCTGCCTATCACTTGGAAGTTGCTGGGTGATGTGTCTGGGTCTCTCATGGGTCAGTTTCCAGGCCTGTTTCAGGCCTTACCCCTCCTTCTGCCGAGCCCAGAACATCCAGGGCCCTGGTATAAGGAGGCACCTGTGTTTCCGGGGGTGGGGGGGGGTGGGTGTTGTTTGGACCCCGAGTCTTGCCAGCTCCTGAATACTGGAGTGAATAGATCTTTGCATAAGCTCTCTTGAGGGGGGGGCTGTGCAGGGGTGAGGGCAGGAGGTCTGTGCAGGGGTCTGTGGAGAGGTGAGGCTGGGGATCTGTGTTGGGGTGAGGATGGGAATCTGCAGGGATGAGGGTGGGGGTTTGTGTGTGTGGTCTATGCAGGAAGGAGGGTGGCAGGTGTGTATAGGGGTGAGGTGTTACATGTGTGCAGGGGTCAGGGTGGGTGTTGTGTGTAGGGGTGAGTATGGGGGGGTCTGTGCAGGGTTGAGGGCGGGGTGTGTGCAGGGGTGAGGGTGTGAGGTTGGGGTCTGTGCAGGGGTGAGGTTGAGGGTCTGTGCGGGTGGTTGGTTTCCTGAGGGCTCAGATTCCATTTCTGTCTCCTTTCCTGATGGGGAAGTGGAGCTTCTGGCATTGGGGTGGGGCCTGGGTCACCCCATGTATCTCGGCCCTATCTGTGTCCTGCCCCTGACCCCAGATCTCTCTGGATCTGTCGCCACCCACACAAGCATCAGGACAGATGTGTCCCTCCACAGGGGGTGTAGACGATGCTGTGGGACTTCAGGCCTCAGTTTCCCTGCTCGGCCCAGAGCCCCCTTCTCTCTCCCCTGATCCCCTAATCTGCCGTTTCAGACCCAGGGTTGCTGGGGAGGCAGCTGTGCCCCCCTCCAACTCTGGGCCATGAGGTACCTCTCTCTGGCCACGCCTGTGTATGCCTCTCCTGCAGACATTGGGGCCTCTCCCTAGGCCTGGTTTTGGGATGGCAGAGGCCTGACAAAAGTGGGTCTTGGGCAGCAGTTGAGTCAGAGTGGACAAGCAGTCTTGGGGACCCACAACTGCTCCAGAGCCCAGACCTGGAGGCCAGAACAGAACAGAACAGGGGCCAGAACAGTGGTGGGAAACACAGTCCCCAGAGACCCTCCTGGCTCTGTCGTCCCACCTTGGAAGGACAAACCTCCCCATAGACCCAGGCAGCGTCCTTTAGGCCCGAATGTTCCTGGGGTCCCTAGGTCAAGGCTGAGGGGCTGAAGAGCAGCTACCACAGCCTCTTGGCTTAGTGTTGGCTGTGCCCTGCCAGGCCATCCCCTACCTGAGTGTCCCTGAATCTTCCAGAATCTCCTGTGGACTCAGAAGGAGTTGGTCCCCCATGGCCAGGGGAAGGGCTTCAGGGCTGCTTCCAGCAGCAAATCTTGGGGTATATCCAGGCCAGATCCCCCAGCCCTGACTGCCTCGGAGCACTGTCTGGAGGAGACACGCCCAGAAGCGGAGAGATACCAGAACCAGCATTTTCAGAGGTGCCTGGGCCAGAGGTTATGTGAAGTTGAGGGACTGGAGTGAAGGGGGCAGTGGGGAATGGGGGCATGGGGGTGATGGGATGTGGGGTGACTGGACACATGGCCCAGCTACTCCACTTTCCCAGTCCTGTGTCAAGCCTGAAACCTGTCTGCTTCCCTGTTGGGGGGACCCCAAGGCCTCTCCACAGGAGCCAATATTGGACAGTCAGTGGAGAGGGTGCCCCCACCTGGCACCCCCAGTCCTGTGCCCGCTGATGCCCAGGGGCTCTAGGCAGAGCCTCTGCCTGCTGGGCCCAGCTGAGCGCCCACACTTGGGGTCCAGCAGGGCCATGAGGTGCCTGGGCTGGGCAGAGCCTGTCCCGGGCAGAGACCTCGAGTGTGTTTGCCTAAAGTTTCTGAGATTTTCAAGGGGCTCAGGAAGGAGCGAGCTGGGAGGATGTCAGAGCCACTTTGAGGGGCTCGGAGAGGATATGGGGGGCCGGGGGACTGGGCTCAAATTGTCACCCACCCGTTTCCCTCATGGCTTTGGCAGTGCTCTTGTCTGCCACCAGCCACATCTCTGCCCCCACGTTCGCTCTGGGACGTTGTGATATCTCAGCTGTCCTGCATGGCCCTAGGAGCTGGACCAATCCTTGTATGCCTCAGTATCCCCACAAACCCCAGTAGCTCCGTTCCCATCTGGGCAGAGTCCTGCATATTTGCTGTCAGTGCTGGTCCCGTGGATGGGACAGGGGTCATCACCCCCTACAAGGTGCTCAGCAAATCCTGGTGCTTTCCTGGGGGTAGAGACCTGAGGCTCCCTAGGGATCCTTGGAGCCTTTCCATCACCAGGGGCCCAGCAGGAAGAGAATCTGGGAAGCTGCCTAGGTGGGTTCAGGCGTGGTGGGACCCCCGCAGGCAGCACAGGCCGAGCTAGTGCACAGGGGGGTCCTCAGAGAGCTCCGGTTAGAACTTCTGGCTTAGGGGTGTCTGTGGGGACCTCTGGGGCTGGTTCTTTCCTGAGGCTGGCTGGGAGGGGCCCAGCTCAGTTCCTGGATGAGGGAAGGAAACGTGGTCTCCATGGTGACAGACCCGTGTTGATTGATTGGTGCAAGAGGCTCCCTCCTGCCTGAGAAGTTGTGGGGGCAGAGGGAGCGGCTCTGTGTTTCTTGGGGAGACCTGCCGGCCCCCACCAGGCTCTGCTGCTCCTCATCAGACTGCTGAGGATTTCAGGGCAGGGGCTGTGGGGGCTGCTGTATGGGATGTGCAGAGGGAGCCCAGGTTTGAGTTGTGCCTCAGTTTCCCAGCTGCTCTCTGGGAGGTGTGTGTTTGTGAGGGCCCTGCTGACCTCAGCTGGTCTGTGCCGTGCCTGATACAGGGGCGGGCCTGGAGCAGAGACACGAACTGCTCGAGGGAACTTGCAGGCCACGAGTCAGCACCTTGAGCTGAGCCTTGGTTTGCTCAGAGGAGCACTTTCTTGGCTCTCATGGCCTCTGTGGTCCTGTAGGTTCAGTGCTACTCCCTACATATCTTGTTCCACCTGGTCCAGGTTCAGGGAGAGGGGTTGTTGTGTATGTAAATATTTTAGGGGATTACTATGTTACTCACCCTAACCTGATTGGTGATTGTGCCCTACCCTAGGGTGTGACCTGGCATTCTGCCCCCACCCTAGGGTAGGACCTGATTCTGCTTCCATCATTGGTTGGTATCTGATCCCACCATTGGGTTGGTACCTGACTCTGGGGGATAAAAACAAGGGTCTGTGGAAGGCCGAGGCTTTTTTGCTGGAACTGAAGCTGAGGCTTTGGACTTCAGCCTTGTCCACCGAGTAAAGCTAATATTTCCACGAGCCTGACTGTCTTCGAGCTGTTTTCCCGCCGTTTCACCTCAGAACCGTGGCTGGACAGGGTGGCAGACGCGTGCTCCGAGCTGGAGGGGAAAGACCTCATCCTCCATCCTCCATCTGTCAACCTCTTCAGGGGCTGACATGCAACAAGGGGTCAGCTCAGAGACAGTGGACTGGGGAAGGAAGCACGGACACACCAAGACTCACCCACCAGCCTGGTTCCTCAGTGGGACAGTGGCTGGAGCTGGAGCTGCCCATCCAGCCAACACGTGCTCTTGGGCACGTCCGTGGTCTCTTGCTCACAACACAGTGCTCACTGACATGCCTGATGCCAGTTCTTTGCACATGGATGCACACGCCACCACACAGATGTGCCTGCCACACACATGTGCACAGATATGTCTCACATGTGTCCTTTCTATGCCCTCTTGTCCTCACATGTGTGACTCTGCCTCAGCACCTGCTCAAGGCCCTGGATTCGGGGTCCTGTCCCCCATCCCTGCAATCCCTATCAAGGCTCATGGCCTGTGGCCTCTCCCCTACCCCACCCCACCTGCACTCAGAGGTGCTGCCCGATGGATGGTCCTGGACCTGCTGCTGGAGGAGATGCACCCTCCATTCCTCACCCTTCCTCACTTCTCCCTTCTCTTCCCCTCTCCTTCCCTCCCCCTTCTCTCACCCCTCCCCTCTTCTGCCCCTCACTCCCCTCCTCACTTCACCCCTGCTCTCCCCTATTCAGTCCAGCCTCGCCCCTCCCGACCTCACCCCTCCCCATCACCCTCACCCCTTACTTTTCTGCCCCATCCTTCCTCCCCATTCCTTCTCTCCTCACCTCACCCTACCCTTCCTGTTTCCCCTCCTCTTCCCTCCACATCTGCCCTCCCTTTCCCATCTCCCCTTCTCCTATTCCTTTTCACCTTTCTCATCTCCCCTAGCCATCCCGTCCCTTCTCCCTTCCCCCACCCAGCCCTCTCAGCTGCTGGCAGAGGTGCCCCCACATACCTCCTCAGGCATGAGTTGTGCTGTCCTGTGGCAGCCACGGGCAGGGGACCAAAGCCGGGGTCCCTAGCACAGGCCCAGCCTGTGGGCCAAGGGGTGGCCTTGGAGACATGGGGGGACCCAGTCACAGCAGCAACCATGTGGTGACTCCGAGACCACTACCCTCAGAGAAAGGGGAGCTGGTGGGGTCGTGAACCCCGCACCTGCTTCTTCCTCTGGGCCTCCGTGGGTGGGGATATGGGCATCGATAGTGGGCAGTGCCTGAAGCCCCAAGCCTCTTTGCAGGGTCATCTGGGGGTGTCCTGAGAGCCAGCGTGCCCCTACCATCCTTGGGGGTAACTTCTCGCTGCTCCATAGGCTGGATGGTCTGTGGGATGGAGCTCTCTCTCTTTGTGCCTCTCTGTCTGTATCTCTGTCTGTCTCTGTCTCTGCCTCTCTCTCTGACCGTGTCTATCTTCACAGTGGCATGTCCTTCCGCTGGCCGGGCAGCGCGCTGGGAGGCCAAGCTTGGATCGTCCTCGCCATGTTCCAGCTCGCCATGGACCTGCCCTCCTGCGAGGCGCTGGGCCCCGGGCCCGAGTTCCGGCTCCTGCTGCGGCCGCCCAGCCGCCCACCCCGCCTGTGGGGGCTGCGCGTGGGACCCCCGACACGTGTGCCCACCCCCGTGTGGAGCCCGAGGCCGCCGCGTGCCCACGGCCCCATGCAAACCCCACGCGGGGCCCGGCGGGCACACAGACCCCGGGACCAGGTGGGCGCGCTGGTGCCCAAGGGGGGACTCACCAAGCCCCCCGCTGCCGCCAAAGCCAGCACATCCCTGGGCTCAGCAGCGTCCGCCGTGTCAGTGGCGTCCCCGGCGGGCAGCTCAGCCCCCACGGACCCGCAGATGCTGAGCCGAGGCCGGCGGCATCTCCGAGCAGCCGCCCTGGGTGGCACCTTTGACTTCAGGCCCGGCCGGCCCACCCTGGAGCCCGAGTTCATTGCGTGGGGACCCACGGGCGAGGAGGAGGCCCCCGAGGCGCACACGGTCGCTCGCGCCTTCGCCCCCACCGCGCCCCCTGTGCCCCCTGCCCGGAAGACCACCGTGGCCACCACCGTCTCCACGGCCACTGCTGCTGCCCCGGCCACCACGCTGCAGAGCCAGGGTGCCACGGAGCCGCTGGGTCCCGGCCGTCGGTTCCCCTTCGGGACCAGCACCACGGAGCCGTCCACGCGGCCCAGCACTGATGTCAAACCCCCTCGGATCCTGGGGGAGAGCTCAGGTAGGGCACAGCTGTCGGGGGTCCCTGGGGTCATCTGTGGGGGCGTCGTGGGGTGATGCAGGGACGTCCTTCGTGGATGTGTGTGGGGCTGGTGGACAGGCTGGCAGATCTGGGAGGCACTGTGCACTGTGAGGGCCCCTGGCTAGCCTCCCACTGCCCTGCCTTCTGTGCCCTGTACCTGTGTGCAGGTACCCAGGCCTGGTGCCATCCGGCTTGCTGGAAAGGAAGTGGCTCATTAGAGCCCTGATCGCCATGACCCCTGCTGGACAGAGGCTGCTGGTGGACCCCAGATTAGCCCCACATGGGTCTAGGACCCCTGAGGAACAGGCACTTCAAGCTCTGGGCCCAAACTCCTCTGCACCCTGATGTGGGGTGTGAGATGGTCCCTCCTACTGAGAGGGGAGACTCGGCTCTGGCTGTGGTGTCAACGATCGGTGGTCAGTGGACAGCAGCTGGTTGTCAGGGGTCAGTGCTCAGAGCTTGCTGGCCAGTGATCAGCAGTCAATGGCCAGTGGTTGGTGTTCAGCAGTGGTGGCCAGTGTCGGTGGACAGAGCTCAATGGTCAGTGGTAGGTGGTCAGCAGTCAGTTGTCAGCAACAACCGTGGTCAGTGGTCAGCTGTGTCTGGGCTTGGCAGGATTTCTCCTGTGACGTTTGATTTTTATTTTGTCTTGTTTGGTTTGATTTGGTTTTGGGCCGTACCCAGCTGCACTCCGGGGTTACTTCTGGCTCTGCTCTCAGAAATCACTCCTGATGGTGAGCAGGGGACCATATGGGATGCCGAGGATTGAATCTGGGGCTGTCCCGGGTCAGCAGCTTGCAAGGCAAATACCCTACCACTGTGCTCTGGCCCTTGCTGTTTGATTTCTTTTGCCTCCTGTCCTTCATTGTCCAGTTTCTCCAAAGGCCTTATTCTGGCAGGACCCTTGCCCCAGTTTAGAATGTCCCTCCCAAGAATCTGGGACCACCATCCTCTGCCCCATATCCATGGGGCCTTGCCAGCCAACAGTAATAGGGAAATGAATGCAAACCCTCAGAAGTTGAGCATCTGAGGTCCCCATGTCCCTGCTTGCATCCAGCTCCTTGGGGGAAGTCTCTTGGGGTCCCTGGAGGTGCCCCTCCCAGCGGCGCCTCCTGGCAGCACCCCGACTACCCACTGCAGTGAACCGTAGGCCGGCTGGGCAGCTTTCCACCAAGCGGGCAGCGTGGCCGTGCCGTGACCTACTTCCTTCCTTCACGGCGCTCGGAAGTGCGCTGCTGAGTCTGGGCTGTTTCCCTAGAGAGCAGCAAGTCCAGGAAAGCCAGTGAAGCGCCTGGCCAGGCTGTTGGGGGACAGTGCAGGTCCCCCCACTTTCCCCGGCCTGCTCTGTGCACAGGGAGGGGGGCCCAGCTGTCCGTCAGGCCCCCGCGGGTGGTGCACGAGTGAACGTTTGTTGCTGCAATGTCCCTTTGCTGCCCAGTGACAAGCTCTCATTCTTCCTGGCGTCTTTGCTCACGCACGTACGTCTGTGACCCAAAGGTTCCACAGTCAGGATGGCCCATCAGACTTAGCCCACTAACCCTTGAATGCAGAAAATTCAAGTCCACAGATGCTTCTCTGGGCCAAGGCTGCCGGCGTCCTCCTGACAGAGCCTGCATCTGTTCAGTCAAACACGTTTAAAAGGGGAAAATCGTGTGTGTTCATTTCTGGAGCAGAGATGCGTGTGTTGTGGGTTGTGGGCTGTGTGCAGGCTCAGAGATGGATTTTGCATCCAGAGTGAAAGGAGGACCCCAGAGAAGGTCCGGGGGTGGTGTCTGCACCCCCCCCCAAGGCAGGGTGGCTGGGACCACGTGCCCTGGGGGTGTCGGAGAGGCATTTTGGGACCAGCTACCGCAGAACGTGAAAGGCAGGAGCCGTGGCACCTCGGTGTGGGTATGTGTCTCAAAGGGGCTCCCCTGGGGACCCGCTGAGCTGCCAGCTGGCTTAGCACTGGGAAGTGTCTGGGGTCTGAGACTGGTGGGGGCGGGGGGCATCTTTCACTTTTTTCTGCAGCCTCCATCAGTAGAATGAGCCCGAAGCTGAGGGATTTTTCCCCAAATCAGTGCCGAGTCAGTGAGCACTGGGGACAAACATGGGGTCACCCCATGCTGGGCTTGGCACCCAGCGGGCAGACAGAGCCTTGAGTCCTGGCTGTTCTCTACCCAGCAGGGACCTGGCTCCGAGGCCCCGGGTAGTGGCACAGGAAAACGCCCAACCTAAGTTCCTTTCACCAGAGATTTTGCTCAGGAATGATGGAGTGGGGAGCTCTCCATGGAGGACCAACTCTGCTCCCCAGTGTGCTCACATCACAGTGCTCATCTGCAGAGGAAGGGCAGGTGCAGTGAACCCTTAGGGGCTCTGCCAACATCATCCACAAGTGAAGGCTCAGGAAGCCTCAGCTGTTGGGGGGGTCAGAGGCACCCACCCACCGTGCCCAGCCTCCTTCTGTGTGGGGAGCTTAGGGAGCCTGGGGGGCGGATTCCAGACATGACCCACCCCATGCCACAGCCGGGAAGGCTGCTCGGTGTAGCCTCCCGCCAATAAGTTGTGATGAAGACCATAGATGGCGTGATGGTGGCAGTGATGGCGGTGCCGATGGTCATGATGGCCATGGTGAAGGTGGCGATGGTGGTGACAGATCTTGATGACCATGATGGGGGAAATGATAGTGATCCTGGTGATGTTGGGGATAATGGTGAAATCGCAACAGTACGATGGTGATGAAGACAAGGGTGACAATGTCGTCACCCCGCTTTGATTTTCCCCTGCAGAGTTGGCCAAGGTCCCTCGTGGGGCCACTCAGAGGCCTCACCCCAGTGCCCTTGCCTGGGCGGCCCTGGGCAGGAGCGGACAGGGAACAGGCACTCGCCAGGAACTGCCAGGGATGGAAAATCACCTGGCTCAAAGTCCAGGGCATGTGCCAGCCTCACCCTGGGTGGCAGGCGGGCAGCGGGTTCAGCCGAGGTCAGCGCCCCCCCTCGCCTCTCCCTGCGTCAGCTCAGGGTGACGCTGGAGGCTCAGACAGTCCCCACGGAGGGCAGCACGTCCCAGGCTTTTATCTGGAAGCTCCAGTGAGCCTCGGGGACTCGGGACTCGGGCCAGCTGCATGGGGGCCCCAGGAGGGGTGGCTGCGTGGCTCGGGGCCCCCGAGACCCTGGGACCTGCTAGCCTGCTGCCTCCCTCCAGGAGGCTGCCTCCCTGTCCAGCCTCCCAGGAGAGACCGGGGAACCCTGCTCCAGGCCTGTACTCTCAGCCATCCTGAATTCCTGCCCCCCAAGGACACACACCGCTGTGTCCTCTGTCCTCCGTCCTCTCCTGCCGCTCCTGTTCACACAGAAATCCACCGTGTGTACCAAGGACGCTTCTCTGCGACCCTTTGTCCTTGTCGCTAGGGACACCAGTCCTTGGCGCGTCCTGGTGCCAGCCTCAGGGGCAGCCGCTGTCCTGTTCTCCCTCCTCCGCTCAGCTGACCTGTGCCTGTCCCCATCCCCTGTGCCAGGCTCGTGATACTGGGGCCCTTTTCACATCTTGGGCCGGCCAGGTGGGTGGAAGGAAGGAGCTGGACACAGCTGCAGACAGCAGAGACAGGCAGAGACAGGTAGCAGAGACAGGCAGAGATAGGCAGCAGAGACAGGCAGACAGGCAGTAGAGATAGGCTGCAGAGACAGGCAGAGATAGACAGCAAAGACAGGCAACAGAGACAGGTGGTAGAGAAAGGCAGAGACAGGCAGAGACAGATGGCAGAGACAGCCAGCAGAGACAGAAGGCAGAGACAGCCAGCAGAGACAGAAAGCAGAGACAGGCAGAGACAGACAGCAGAGACAGACAGCAGAGACAGAAAGCAGAGACAGGCAGAGACAGGCAGCAGACACATGCGCCCCATCTTTGTGAAAACCCCTCACCCCTTTAATGGACCCTTTATAGGTTGCTCGCTCTGAGCGAGAGCCTTTCGTCCTATTCAAGGATTGGCCAAGTCTGAGTGGGTGTGGAGGATTGGAGGCGGGAAGTGTCGGAGGGTCTCAGGGATGGGAGGGTGGCGAGGCTGTGATGTGTCCTGAATGGGAGATGGGGTGCAGGGCTCCCTCAGCTGTGCTCTCTGCGGAGAACATGCCTTGCTTTTGCTGAGCACAGTGCTGGCAAAGCACAGAGCCACGGTGGCTCTGACTCATTAAGGTGCCGCTGCCACAGACAGCACCAAAGGCGCATCCCTCCCCTCCCCGCGGCCTCAGGGCTCCCCCGGGGCTCACTCTGCTTCTAAGAGCTCAGCAGGGCTCCGGAAGCTTCTTTGATTCTTGCAGAAGAATTTCGGGCCACCTGGGAGCCACCAGGGTTCTGGTCCTCCATGTCCTGGGATGCTGTGGAGCTGCCCCCCTCTTGGGGCCCTCTTGGCATTTCTGCCTCCTCGACGGTTCGCAGAACACTCGGCAGCGAGCCTGACTCCTTGGTCTCAGGACTGGATGTTTCTGGGGGAAAGCAGGATAGGGAAGTGCTGGGCCGATCAGAGATGAGCATCAGGGATAAAAAGGAGGTGCCTTCCTGAAGGGGCAGGGAAGTGAGCCAAGCACAGAGGAGGGAGCAGTACCAGCACAGGACCTGGGGGGCTGACGGTAGAGGGCTTTGGAGGCTGCATGGTAGAGAAAGTTCCATATGAGATTCTGGAAGTTGGAAGGGCTGCACCGTAAAAGGGTTGGGCAGGAGAATCTGAAAGCTAGAAGGGCTGCCTGGTGGAGGGGGCTGGGCTTTTCTCACTTTTGTGAGAGGACTCAGAGCTAGGCTGGACTTGGTTGAGAGTCCCAGGATGAGACCAGTGAGGTTCCTGCTATGCTGCAGGGGTGAGGCCAAGGGTCTGCAGGAACAGCTTCTGAGAGGGAGCAAGGTGGTGAGGTCCAGGCCAGGTGGGCACCCCGGGGCCCAGTTTCTGGACTCATTCAGCACCATGGGGACCAGGATTTGGGCTTGGCCGCTGCATCTCACCCCAGAACCAAGAAGGGGTGGGAGGTACCTCCTTTCTGGAAGGTTCTTTGGCAGGGGTGGAGGGCTGGTGTCTTCTAGGGCACATGCCCTGGCACCCTGGCATAACCAGGCCTGACTTGGAGTCCCAGGTACCTACTGACACGAAGAGCCCTGTGGGTGCTGGGGGATGACCCATCCCAGCTCTAGGTCCTGTACATGGTCCCCAAAACACAAAACAGAGAAAGTCTCGTTCCCCTCCAGCAGCAGGGAAGCCTCAGAGCAGGTCCTCTGGGTGGCAGCCCCAGCCTGGGGTCTTGGAGGTGGGGGACATCTATGTTCCCATGTCCCCATTATGGGCTCAGCCCAGCTTCTGGCCAGTAGGTGGTGTCCAGGGGTCGCTGCTCAAAGGGGTATCCCTGGGGAGCTGTGAGGCTTGGGGATGGCGGGAAGGGCCCTGCACCCCAATTCCCTGCTGCCTGCCTCCTGACTACTGGCTGCTGCTGCTGCTGCAGCAAGTGGGGACCGTTGAGATCCTCTGCAGACCCTGACTTGATTTCCTCATTGTGTCGTGACTCTCTGGGGCTCTAGTGCCCCTGAACTGTCCTGTCCAGTCCTGGCTTCCCCCTACCTTCAAGTCTCTGCAACCCGTAAATTGGGGAGCTTCCCAGATTCCTTACATAGGAGCAGCAGGGAGGGCACAGTGCCCACGGTATTCTGTGCCTGTTGGGTCCTATGCCCTCTGTGCCCAGGGTGGGAGTCAGCTCTTGACCAGGGTATCTCCTAGAGCCCCCACATGCTCTTTGGAGAGGTGTCTTTGCCCACTGTGGTGGCATGGCTGAAGTCTAGCCACCTGGTACAGGATCAGGACTGTTCTGGGTGCTGCCAGGACCCCGACCCTCTTCTGCCCATCCTCTCTACATCTGACCCTGCCGCCTGAACCCACTGTGACCTTACTTGACTTTGGTTCTCTGCATCTTCCCAAGCGGGTTGCACCCAGGGCCAAGGGCTGTGTCCATAAACTGGGCTGGTCTTGGGCTCTGACAGCAAAGCCCTGGCTGGGTGCACCTTACTGTACTGAGGACCCTCACCCCACACCCGGCTCCCTCACAGGCGCTGGGTGAAGGGCCCTGATGTCTCCCAGGGTTCCAAATCCTGCTGGGGGACCCCTTCTTCCTTGCACCCACTGTGGGTGGGATCCAGCTCTTCCCACTTGTCTATGGGCGAGGACATGTCAGCTGCCCCCTGCTGGTCCCAAGAGTGGAATTTGGGGCTGGGGATAAGGATACACTGAGTCCTCACCCAGAGGACTGATGGTTCTGGAAGTTTCTGGAAGGTTCTCTCGAGGTTCATTCTGAGGAGAGGGGCATAGAGGTTTTCCTTGCTGTTGGGGGCTTTCTGGGAAAAACCTGAGTGTCTGCTCAGGGGAGCCAGTCCAGGTCTCTCTAGAGTCTGGGTCAGATGGGATGTGATGCCTCTATGGGTGGCCAGGGATCTCTGGCTTCTGCCTCTACTTCTGTCCTTCTGTCCAGCTGTCCTGCTGTCCCTCCATCTTGGGCTCTAGCCTAGCACTTTCTACTGCTGGCTCTGCCCTTGCAAGTGACCTTAGGTGTGTCCGAGGACAGGTGGTTTCTGGAGAGTCCCTGTCCAGTCTCTCCTGCTGGCTGGAATCCAGAGCACAACATAGGGCTCCCTGCTTTGCCATCCACAGGGCACTTGTGCCCCAAACACCACCTTAGGCATGGCTTCGGGAGACACCATGGTCCCTTCTACAAGATGCCAGTCACTTGTGTTCTTTTTCCCTGAGTCCCTCATAGGGTCTGGGTCATGGCTCCTCAGACAGCCCACCCCATCTCTGTCCCCTGTCTCTGCCCCTGTCCTTGCCCCTAAGGGTCCTGGAAGTACAGAAGCTCCAAGAGACCCTGACTCTCCCTCTGCTCCCACTCCCTGCTCCCCATGCACCCATCTGTCTGCACCCCCAGCCTCCGCTTGGGCGGCTGGATCAAGCTTTACTTGCACTCCCCCGGCCGCCTGCAGAGCACAGAGACCCGCCGTGTGCAGGAGCAGCGCGGCCGCCCGCGGAGCAAGAACACGACATTCTCCCAAGTGACGGAGGCGCTGACATTTGCTCATACTTCTCCAAGACGCTGCCATCTGCGCCCGGCCGCCTGCTCCCCATGTCCTCCCCTGCCCCTGGAGGCCAGTCCCTGTGGGCATCACACAGAGAGGGGGGGCCTCATCCACCGCCCCCTTCCTGACACTCACAAGGACAGGGGGACACTGGGCCCACAGAACAACTCTTTCTCAAATGGGCATTGGGACCTTGGTGGAGCCCAGGTCGATCCTTGGGGCCTGCTGGAACTTATGGGCGAATGTCCACCCTGCCCTGTTCCCTGTTGGGACACTCACAGCTGCTTCCCTCTGACCTACCTGTCCCCTAGCCCCTTCCTGCAGGTCAAGGGGTCCCCTTGTGTTGGCAAAAGGAGGCCCGAGCTGCTGGCAGCAGGGCCAGACCACACCCCATCCCCAGCTCATGGCCCACATGTCCATAGACTCTGGAACCAGGGACCAGGCTCTGATAGGTAGCAGAGAAGGGGGTGGAGGCTGTTGGCTGACTAGACTGGTGATAGAGTCCAGGAAAGGGGCAAGGCATAGTCTTAGGGGGATTCTTGCTAGCCTGGTCCATTTATTTTCAGGGGCTTCCCACACCTTAGTCCCCCGCTCTGAATTTCCAAGGGCCAGAGTGACAGTTCTGCAAGGGCACCCTGTCTTGCGTGCGGCAGACCTAGGTTTTATCCCAGGCACCCCATAGAGTCCTCCCTGAATCATGCCAGGAGTGGTCCCTGAGCACAGAGCTGGGAGTCAGTCACTAAGTATTCCTGGATAAAGTCTCCCTCAAAAAGAAAACTTGCAGAGCTGAAGGGACATGCCTGGGCGTGGGTGGCACTCCGAGCAGAGGTGTGAGTTGGGGCATAGCTGAGCCCCTCAGAAGCTGAGCCGGACCCCTCAGATTCCAGATCCAGATCCTACAATGTCTCGCCTCCTGCGGCTCTTCCTGCCCCTCCCTATGCCCTGAGAGCCGGACCCCCATAACCCGCACCCTCCCCCACTGGGGTGCCTCACAGAGGATCAGATCCTGGCTCCCTCAGCGCACTGGCACTGGCAGGAGAACTAAAAAGCTGCTGAAATGCTAATTTTCACCTTTGGAATCTTCATGGGACTTCCTGATCCCCTGGAGCCTGGAGGTGGTGCATCTCCCCAGAACCACCATCTGCGTAGCTCAGCAGGAAGCCCAGTCCCTAGAGACGGGGTGTGTGGTCCTTCATGTTCACAGGGGGACAGTGGACAGCCACTGTCTGACTTCAGTGCAGAGCTTTGACCCCGGGTCACTTGCCGTCCAGTGTCCAGCCATGATTGAGCCAGGACTGAACCCAGGGCAGACAGTCACCAGTTCACCTGTGAGCCCCAGCAGGTGTAGAGGTCAGGGGGATCTATGGGCTGGACTGGGGGGGGGGCATGGCCTTGATCCAAAGGGATAGTGATGGGGCAGTGATGGTGATGGGAGTATTGCTGGACTAGGGCATCCAAGATGGGCCAGTCCAGGGGCTGGAGAGAGCCGAGGTCCTGGCGCTGTTTCCCAGAAACCAGAGAAGCTTCTGGCATGATGCTCTGC
Source organism: Suncus etruscus (assembly GCF_024139225.1). Taxonomy (NCBI): domain Eukaryota; kingdom Metazoa; phylum Chordata; class Mammalia; order Eulipotyphla; family Soricidae; genus Suncus; species Suncus etruscus. The sequence goes on from NC_064853.1 coordinate 2,401,089, forward strand.
CCACACGCGTCGTCTGTGTTGAAGCCAGAAATAGAAACACGAACATTCTTGCTCTGGTTTCTGTGCTCAGGATTCTGGGGCACGATGCCCTGCGAATGTGGACCACAGGCGGGGCTGGGCCTTGGGGCACGCAGGGGGGCCTGAGATGCTCCAATCAGAGTGCAGGCAGCCTGCACACTCGTTTCCTATGGGCTGGCATAGTGCAGGCGCATGGGGCCCGCCTCAACTCAGTCACTGACAGGGCACATCCAGTCCCCCATCCTTAGACCTACCGGGGCCTTGTGCTGGGACAGCTCGGCAGCTGCTGGTTCACAGCAGGAAAAAGTGGGCTGCAACTTAATGTCCCCCCACCCAGCACCTCTAGATCCCTGAGCACAGGAGGACCCCTGGTGAGTGTCCCAACCCCCCACAGCCCCCACAGAAAACACCTGAAGGCCAAATTAACAAGGAATGCAGGTGAGCCTGGAACTTTCTTCCCAGCCCCTCCCTCCTCCTCCCTCCCTCCCCCTCTCACTCCCAGGGGGGTGTAATTAGCTCCAGAGTTGAATCTGGTGAGTCGCTGCTGCTTTTTCCTTCATCTGGAGGTCATGATGGCTTGGAGGGGGACAGACCTTTGGGTCTCCATTTAGCACCAAGAGGGTGGGGCACTCGCCCAAAGTGACACACCCAGGCATGGGGGCTGGGCCCAAAAGGGAGCCCGAGTTGTCAGTGAGTCTGAGCTCCCTCCCCTCCCAGGTTTTGGGGCTCAGAGTCCCTGTGAGGCGTTTTTTAGGGACAGTGTGTGATACTGGCCACATATGCTCCCCGCCCCAGGCCAAGGGTCTGGGGAACAAGAAAAGAGGCCAGAACCTGGGTCCCTGAGCCCACCCTGGGTTTGCAGGCAGCTGTCAACTTCCTGTGCCTGCCGGCCCAGTAGGTGGGGAGCACAGAAGGAGCTGAATGTGTGTGTGTGTGTGTGTGTGTGTGTGTGTGTGTGTGTGTGTGTGTGTGCCACATGTGTGCTGGTTCCAAGGTTGCAGTTTATGAACTGATTCCTGCCCTGAATTCTCATAGCCCCTTCTCGGTGCACAGGAAGGTGAAAGGGGCCTGAAGGGGCACGCTTGAGAGCCTTGGCCAGGTTCTAAAGACTCATGGGGTTCTAGAGGGGGCCCCTGGTTCTAGAGGTGCCCGGCTCTACACAGGATGTGGATGGGGGTGCTTGTGGATCTCCCTTGTGGAACGAACACCCTCTACGCACCCATCTCTGTAGCCTAAGGGGGAGGAGCTGCTGGTTCCTTGGGAGGCAGTTTTTAGAGGTCTCTGCACAGCACAGGATGAGTGGCTCAGATCCCACCAAGTGCACCCCTGTGACCTGTATGGATTGGAGGGTTGGAGACAGGTTAAGCGGATGTAGGTCAGGGTAAGCGCAAGCTGCGTCCCTGCCTGTGGTGGCCTCTCTGGAAGCTGCCGGTGGAGAAATGGAGGCACATCTAAGGATGGCATCAGGTTCTGAGCTGCACCTAAGCGCCTCCGGGTTGGGGGCACTCTCTGAGCAGGGCAGGGGAGTGGTGTGGGGCCCAAAGTGACACAGGTTTGGGGCAGGAATGACCAAGGGTGTGGCAAGGACCATGTGGGTCCCCTGGGGCGGGGGTCACAGTTTTCAGGTGGGAGTGATACCCGAGCTCTGCCTGCACAGTCCTTCCAGGCCTCATCCTCTCCCCTGCCTTTTCGCTCTCCTCACCACCCCCCACGGCCAGATGTAGGCGCTGTCTGATCAGGCGACCACAGTGTGCTTTGGTTTATTTCCTCATGGCATTGCTCTGTGGAACTGCCCATGACAGGTTACAGCAGTGCATGAGACATGAGGTGCCAGCACCCCGACTTCCCATGACCCCCCCCCCCACCTCAGTACCTCCTGCTCTGGTTCTGAGCCCTGCTGGGCACACTCCTGCGAAGTCCAACTCTGAGCAGGATCCTCCAACTCCAACCTTCTCCTTGGCCAGATTCACGCCCCTGACCACATTCAACCTGTCCACGCAGCCGTGCTGTGACCCACGTGTGGTCAGGCCATGGCTCTGCCCACTCAGCTGGCACTAGACTGCTGCTCTTCTGTAGACCCTGGCTTCAGTGCTCAGAGCTGTAACACTCAGGCATGAAGTAACTCTGGTTTCAGTGCTCTACACGGTGCTTCTTACAGCTGGTCCGACCCCAGAATCTAAGAGTCCAGTTCTGAGTTCCCTGAGCTGCTTCTATTTGGTTTTCCATAGACTCTGACCAGGGCACATTTCCGCCACAGCAGGTGATACTTCATCCTGTCCCTCTTCACCCACCCCTGCAGGATATCCCAACTCGTCCTGCACCAGGGCACCTCAGCCCCCAGTTTGGGGGAGCATTTTCAATGACTCTTTGTTTGTCTCTGTTATGCTCACCTCATTGTAGCCCAGTGGCACCTCAGAGACCCTGTTCCTGACAAGGTCACGTCAGTCTTGGGGGACACTTGCTGGGCATGGAGTGAACAGGCACAATGTTGACAAGGACCGAGGTAGCTGCATGACCCAGTTGCCCTCCCTCTACCCCCTCCCCAGCCTCAGTTTCCATAATTCCCCATGATAGGGCATGTGCAGCATATGGAGGGGCCAAATAGGGTGGGGGCAGAGCAGTGAGGCCCAGGGGTTCCCTGACAAGAAGGTCAGGGTGGGCTGGCACAGGGGATTAGATGGGGGAATCTCTGACTGATCCGAGACGGGTTCAGTGCAAGGCAGGGCTGTGAAGCCCATGAAATGGAATGAGATGCCTGTGTGGCCCAAAGGAGGTTCTATCCTCGTGGGGAGCCACAGGGAGACTTGGAGACTCTCAGCACCATGACCGCTCACAGGCAGAAGACCATGGTCCATGCAGGAACAGAAGTGGTTCCTAGGAGGTGGATTCTCCCTGATTCCCACATGTGCCCCTCGCCCAGGTGCCACTGGTGACTCACTGCCAGAGAGCCATAGGGCAGGGCGTGGGCACTAGGAGGAGGACAGAAGACAGGCTGAGCTGCCCACATAGACCCACAGTGCCAGCAGAGCCAAGCCCACGAGCTCTGGGTAGCAGGTTGTGGTCAAGGGTGGAGGGGCCTGGCCTTCTTCTCCAAGTTCAAAATGGCCTCAAGGTGCTCAAGTGATGAGACAGAGGGAGCGGGGCGCTTGCCCTGCACGCAACTCATCTGGGTTTGTTCCTCAGTACCAATATAGTGCCCGGAGCCCACCAGAAGTGATGCCTGAGCACAGAGCCAGGAGGAACCCCTGAACACTGCTGGGTGTGGCCCCCAAACAAAAACAACAAAAAGCAAAAAAAAAAAAAAAAGGTCTCAAATGATCAAGTCGAACAGCTAAAGTACAGAAAAGTTTACTGTCTCCTCCTGTTCCTCCGTTCACCCCCCCTGCCCTGCTCACACATATGTGTGGACTCATGTTCACAAGCCATTCACATGGACACAGCTATAGCATAACATACACAGATCTATGCATACATGCCTGTAAACATGGATGCTGACAAGTAGCATGCAGATGCACCCAGTGCCTACATACGCCATACAATCTTAATTATGTGGTTGTGTGTGTGCATTCATGCACATGGGTATGTAGAATTCATGTGTGTACATCAATACAAATTTTCAAACACGTGTTCATGCATTCTTATGTACAACACACAATGCCCTCATGTCCATGCTCACCACTCTGCTTGCATGTGTGTACCTCAGGAGCCCGCCCAAGCTTATCTGACCTCAGTGCCCAGCTCAGGAAACCTGATGAGGTGGTTGCCCCTTTGCCTGGCACTGCTCTGGTCAGTTGTGCAGGTAGCTGCTTATTTGCAGATGCAGTGATGGAACCAGGCGTGTCCAGTCTCAGGGACTGAGCAGGTAGGCAACCCGTGTGTGCCCCTGGTCTGAGTGCCCCCAGAATGTCTGCGCTGTTAGACTAGCATTGGGTTTAGAGCCACTTGTGGAGTGTCATTTGGGCACCTTGGGAAAGGTTTCACCGATCTGCTCAAACATGCCCCAAACATTGCCCTGCCAGTGCAGCCTTGGGGTGTCTTGGTAAGGGGGTGCTCTGGCTCTTCACTGTCAGGACCCCATGATTTCATCAGAGTCTAGGACAGAGAAATAAATGGTGAGGCAGACACTGGGGTGTAGAGGCAGTGCTGGACAGGGGCAGCAAATGTCCATCTGATGGGCTAAGGGTGTACGGAGTTGAGGAGAAGGGCTCAGTGTGGACAGAGGAACAGCAGGATTCTCTTCTGCTCAGCCCTGAGGTTGGTCACCAGGGGGATATGTTCACTGTTTGTCCTCCCTCTCATCCATCCATCCATCCATCCATCCATCCATCCATCCATCCATCCATGTGTTTGTTTATCATCTACCCATCGTCCATCCTCCCACCAATCATCTATCCATACACCCACCATCTGTTCATCACCCATCATCCATCTATCCAACAATCCACCAATCTTCCATCAATCATCCATAATCTAACCATCCACCCATCCATCTACCCACCTATCCTTCCATCTATCCACCTACCCACCCACCCATCCATTCATCTATCCATTTATCCATATATCCATCCACCCACCCAACCATCATCCATCCTCTCACCCATCATCCATTCATCATCTTCTACTCGTCATCCATTCTTCTGCTCATTCATCCCTCCCGTACTTGTCCACCCTTCACAGATCTGCCATTCTTTTTTTTTTTTTTTGGTTTTTGGGCCACACCCAGTAACGCTCAGGAGTTACTCCTGGCTATGCGCTCAGAAGTTGCTCCTGGCTTGGGGGACCATATGGGACACCGGGGGATCGAACCGAGGTCCGTCCAAGGCTAGCGCAGGCAAGGCAGGCACCTTACCTTTAGCGCCACCGCCCGGCCCCAGATCTGTCATTCTTCATCCTTGCACCCACCTCTCCATCCAGTCATCCAACATGGATAGATGTATTCTTCTACGCATTCCCCAATCCATTTCTCCATCATCTACCACCCACCCACCTTTTATTCATCTTCCTCCTGTCTGTCCATCCGTCCGTCTATTTAGACACAAATGAGCCCAAACAGTGCTGAGGGGGATCCTGTCCAGTGTTCCTGCCCTGTTGTTCATCTCCTGTCCCCAATGAGACTGTCCCTCAGGCCCAACCTGCCTTAAACTTATGTGTGCAGTGGCAGCAGCTTTGCAGAGCACAGGCCCAGCTGCCCAGGTCCCACCCAAGGAGGGCCTCTACACCGACACAGACACAGCCTTACTGATGCGGTGAGGGCGGGCGATCTGGGACAGCCCCAGGCACCTGGCTGCAGGGTGTGTGGAAACACTGTGCGCTTTGAGGGATGAGGATGGGCTGAAAGGTACGAAGGTCACAGGTGAGGGCACCACGAGCTCCAGGAAGGACAGAGGGGATCAGCCAGCCCAAGGGAAGTGGCTATTGGGCATTGGTAGACTCCCATGGGTGCTACAAATATTAGAGGTGGGTACTCTGGGGCCTCCATGTGTGACACTGTGACCAGGGACAAGACCGTGACATGTGACACTGTGAGGCTGGGGCTGGGACCTCTGTATGTGACACTGTAACCGGGGATGGACTCTCCTAACTCTAGCAGACACACAGGCTGGAGCTTCACTGGTCTGCCCAAGATCAATGAATCACTCAACAGAACAGTGATGGAACCCACCAGATACTGTGATGCCCAGTGTGGGGCAAGGCCCCCCAGGAAGGCGCTTGTCTGGCAGGGCAGAGTCCCTGAATGAGGATTAAGTTGTATGTGTACAAATACATACCTCAGTTAACATGCATGCCTACTTGCTCCAAAAATATGGTTACACGACAGTCATACCATACACAAGTGCATACAACACCACACAGTAGAACATAGAAACATAGGCACATGTGCACAAACTTGGGGTAGGCACACACATGTAGCCATGTGCACACACAGTAGACGCGTTACCATATGCGTGTCCATAGGTGCGTACTCAGACACACACGTGAGCATAGACACAAGGACGAATTTCAGGCGTCCGCAAGTGCAGGCTGCTCCCCGCGGGGCTCCCAGCTGCTCAGTCCAGCCCCCGCTCTCCAGGATGGAATGGAAACAATTCACTGCTCTATAAACAGCCGAGTGTAGTGGTTGGTATCCAGGAGCATAACAATGGCCACATTTCCTGTGACGGTATCCACCCACATAACAATGTCCACACCGCCTGTAACGGTATCCACACATAACAATGTCCACACCGCCTGTAACGGTATCCACACATAACAATGTCCACACCGCCTGTAACGGTATCCACACATAAGCAATGTCCACACCGCCTGTAACAGTGTCCACGCACATAACAATGTCACTTGGGCTGCAGCCCAGGAACCCAGTTTTGGGCAATCACTGTCTCAGGGCCTCCTTCCTTAGTCCCATGCCCAGGAGCACCGCTGGGGCCACCTGTGATGGTGGCGATGTCCAGAGGGTTCCGGGCCGCTCTGCAGAGAAGCTGTTGTCTTCGCCTTCTGTCCAGCTTCTCTCTCCTCAAGCTACCTCAAGCCGAGCTGCCCTGCAGGGCCGAGGAAGGCTCCGGGCAGGTCCCTCAGGCTGTGCTGCTCCAGCATCCCCGGGGACCTGGTGCCTCGGGCGGTGCTTCTGCCCGGAAGGGAATGTGCCTTCTCGGAAGGGGCAACCGTAGCTTCCAGCGCAGGTGAAGGGGGGAGCCTGGGAGGCGTGAGTGTCCCTTTCATTGGGGATCTCAGGGGACCTGGCTGTGGGGACTGACATCCAGGAACCTGTTCCAGTGTCCCTATTTCTCTGCTGCAGGGATGTGATATGGTTTGGATCATGGAGGACACAGGGCAGGGATGAGGCCAAGGGAGCAGTGGATTCTGACTCCACCGATTAATCCCGGTGGGACACATGAGCCCCTGGAAAAAGTGTCCCCGGCCTGGAAATGGAAGTCCAGCCTGGAGCAATGGCAGGGGCTGCCTAAGTCCCCAGGGCAGTGTCTCCTGGCTGCACTCAGCTTCCAGAGCCTCCCGGAGTGCTGGGGTGGGTCACCTCTGATTCTGGCAGGGGTCAGGACAGCAGGTGGGATGGGGGACCATGGCATGGGCATGCCTATTGCCAGGACATTCATCTTTAGAACACAGTTTGTTCCCCCAGACCTGGGAACTGGGGGACAGAAGCAGGTGAGCGCTGGACTTGGGGAGATTGGCTGGAATTGGGGTGCTGTGCCCCTTGAACTCGCAGCCTTACTTTTATTCTTCTGAGATGGGAGACGAGGGTCCCTCCAGGTTCCCCAGCTGCTGCCTGGACCCCACCCCACAAAAACACAACAGTTCTGGTACCTGAGAGAACCCCTGGTCCCGAGGTGGCTGTGGATCTCATTGGGAGATGTGGGTTTCTCCAGGTCCTCGGGTGCTTCTGCCCACAGGGTAATCTCGTTACACTCCAGACTGGCAGGCAGAGATGGGCAGGAGGGTGGGCCATTGCCCCATAGTACTCACTCAGCCAGCACAAGCCATCTTTTCTGAGGATGAACATCTATCCAGACTGGGGCCCAGGGAGAGTGGGGAGCTGGTGGAGGGTGCCCCCTGTGGAGGATGGCCCAGGACCAGCTTCCTATGGGATGGTGGGCCGTGCCCTCTCAGCACTGGTCCTCAAGCCAGCTCCTTCCCACAGCTGAGTTGGCAGCCTGTGACCCAATGGACAGAGCAGGCTTGGTTCTTATGGGCTGTTCTAGGAGAGTGGAACCAAGGAGCAAAGTGACCTCATGCGTTTGTCCCCTGTGTGTGGTGAACTTCCCACTAGGGGTGCTCTGCTCTGATACCTCCAGAATGACCACCCCTTGTGACAGGAGGGGCCACCCTGGTGTTTGGAGTGCTAGTTTTGTCCACCCCCCTCCCCCCCCGACCTTCCCCTGTGAGTCTTGGGTCGTCCCAGCCCCTCCCAGGAGAAGCATCAGCTGAGAATCCAGAGTACAGGGCAGAGTTTACAGACAGAGGCAGGCCTGGGGAACATGGACCGGACACACCCAGGGGACGGGAAGCAGATGGTCCCAGCCCAGCACTGCTCCGATCTCTTGGTCCCAGTGACCCTTCCTGTTCCCATGCCCCATGTCCCTGTGGGCCACAAGCTGGGGCAGCATCTGTGTGTGGGTCCCTGTTCGGCTCACCTGTTCCCCTCTGTCCCCCTCCCCCTGCAGGCCTGGCCGTGCACCAGATCGTCACCATCACCGTGTCCCTCATCATGGTCATTGCTGCGCTCATCACGACCCTCGTCTTAAAGAACTGGTAAGGCTGGTGGGGAGTGGGAGCGGGGGACCTGGGGGGAGATAGGAGGAATGGAACCCCAACTGCAGCACCTCCCTCTCCTGGGACAGAGACCCGGTCAGGATTGACCTGCACCCCTTCTTCCTCCTGGCCTCTCTGCCCTCATCCTTAGTGGCTCCTGTGGGCCCAGAGCCCTGGACAAGCCTGAGTGAGAGAGCCGCATGGACAGATGTCAGCCCAATGTCATTCCAGACAGGGTCTAGGTACCTTCAGGGGTCAGTGCTGGGGTCTTGTGAAGGTCAGCACTGGTTTCATGGGACAAGTTTGCACTGGGGTCACAGGGGTTAACACTGAGGTCATGGGAGGTCAGCACTTGGGCCACAGGGGCCAGCCCTGAGATCTGGGGTGTGATTGGGCAGGACTGGCTATGGGTGGTCATTGGAAGCATCCCCAGAACCCCCAGCTCAGAGGGTCCTTCCCAGATAGCCAGCTATTCTGTTTTCAGCCTCTTCCTTCTGCTTGTGGGGCCCCCCTCTGTGCAGAGGTGCCCGGAAGCAGGTGGGCAGGAGCTGGCCAGGGCTGCCTCTCTCCTCGGCTCCTCCATATTCTTCCTGGATGCTAGAGAGAGTCGCTGACTGTCTTTCCAGTCCTGACTGCCGGAACAGGGTCCCCCCCCTCCATGCTCGCTTCACCTCTGAGGATTTGGAGTGCAGAAGGGCTGGTCTCTTTGGGCACACAGCACAGCCCAGGACAAGCACAGCCCCTTTCTCCCTGCGGGTGAAGGATATGAGTACCCCCAAAATGTCAGGACGGACCCCCAGCCTGTCCGCAGGCTCTCCCACATTGGGCTGCATTCCAGACAAGGTTGTCCTGGGGAAACTGACTCAGCCATTACCTGATCTGCCTGACCAGACCCCCGCCTCTGAAGATTCCCTTACCACTAGTGGCCACATTTAAAATTAGAAGGATAGCGACACCCCAGAAAAATAGGTTGCTTAATTGTGGCTGATCTGCTGAAGGAAATGCCTGTTCATGCCTGGAGTTGAAGTTGGGGTCTTAGAGTGGCCTCCAGACTTTCCCCACCCAGTGTATACCTTCCCCTAAATGCATCCCACACCCAGTGCACCCTTATTCAGTGCTTCCCTTTCCCTGTGCCCCCGACCAGCGCACCCCCACTCTGGGCACCCCCTATCCAGAGTTCCACCCATCTTCCCTGCGCAGCACCCCACCCAGCAGGCCCACCCAATACCTCCACCCAGCACCTCACATTCATCAGAGTACACCCACCCAGCACACCTCTTTCACAGCACCCCCACCCAGCACCCCACACTCAGTGTGTCCCCACCCAGCGCGTCCCCTTCCCAGCACCCCATAGGACACCTCACCGTCCAGAGCTCCAGCCCAGGAGGTCCCCTTCCTTGTGCCCCATCCGGCGGCCCCACCCAGTGCCCCTCTCCCCACAGCTGTGCCCAGAGCGGGAGTGCCCGGCGCAGCAGCCGGCAGCGGAAGCTGCAGCAGCAGGAGGAGAGTTGCCAGAACCTGACGGACTTCGCCCCCGCGCGCGTGCCCAGCACCCTGGACGTGTTCACCGCCTACAACGAGACGCTGCAGTGCTCCCACGAGTGTGTGCGAGCCTCCGTGCCCGTCTACGCCGACGACACGCTGCACTCCACCGCCGAGTACAAATCCACCTTTAATGGGAACCGGTGAGCGGGCGCCCCCACGGCCCCCCAAACTCCCGAAGTCTCCCCCGGCTCTACTTCTGCATTAGAGGCAGCATCGAGGGGACCCCAGGCCCCGGGCACCAAGGAGGGTTTGTAGGAAGATTCGTGTGACTTTTGCACATGCCCCCCAAACTCCTTTGATCTCCCTGGTTCTACTTCTGCATTAGAGGCAGCAGGGAAGGGGCCCCAGGCCCTGAACACCAAGGGGGGTTTGTAGGAAGGTTTGTGCCACTTCTGCACTCCGCCCTGGACTCCTGCACTGGAGCCCCAAGTGGGGCTGAGCGATGGCTGAGTTGGCTCCTCTCCTGGTCCCTCAACTCTGGCTCTGGTCCCTCACATGGGCGTGGTCAGTCCAGGGCACACCCCTTCTCTGGAGAGGAAGCAGTCAGACTCTTGGGAGCACCCCCTCCATCCTCCTGGGCCCCCCTCGACAGCAGAGTTTGGAAGTTGCCGCAGAGACCGTCTCAGGGCCTCTATAAAGAGGCTAGAGAGATAGCACAAGACTGAGGGCGCTTGCCTTGCACTCTCTGACCTGGGTTCGATCCCTGGCACCTCATATGCTCCCTAAGCACTCCCAGGAGGGATTCCTGAGCACAGAGCCAGGAGTAACCCCTGAGTAACTCCAGGTGTGACCCCCAAAGAAAACAAAACCCCCAGCACCTCTGTGGGAGGCTCCTGGCGCTCCCCCATGCGAGATGTCATTCCAGCTCTGGTGGGCCAGGAAGGAAGGACTGCCTGCCTCGTCCCAGCCCTCTTAGGATCCCACTGCTTGCAGGATGGCCCCAGGGTTCCCCAGGTGGGTCCTGCCGTCCACCCCACACCACAGCCACACCCCTCCTGCATCTGCAGGCCGCCCTCCTCTGACCGGCACCTGATCCCCGTGGCCTTCGTGTCTGAGAAGTGGTTCGAGATCTCCTGCTGACCGGCAGCGTCTTTTTAACCCCCTGGGCGCTGGGCAGAAGCCATGCGCCCTCTTTATGGTATGTACCCCCTCCCTGCCTGTCCTTCCTGGAGTGACTGAACAAGATGGGGGGCACAGCAGAGGGGATGAGGCACCCCAACTCTCCAGCCCCAGAAGTAACAGCACAGCAGGTGGGTGGGGACTTGCCTTGTGCATGGCCTGCCCGGGTTCCATCATCCCTGTAGGGCTATCTCTGAGCACAGAGCAGGAAGCAAGCCTTGGGCACTTTGTGGTGTGGCCTCAAAATAAAGAAAAAAAGGAAGAAAATCAGGAAGCAGGTGGTGGGGTGCCAGGACTGAGGCAGAGAAGGTTCCTGAAGGAGCCATGTGTCCAGCTCTCAAGCACCTCCGTCCTGCCTGGATGCAACAGAACTAAAATGCAGCTTTGAACCATCCCATGAGCCACAGATGTGGACGACAGAGAAGCCACAGGTGGGGCCGGGGCTGACCCGGAGGAACTGAGGTGGACAAGCAGGGCTGTGCATGCACCGCTGGACAGGAGCACTCATTCTGCTTGGTGGGAGCACTCACTCCCCTTTGTGGGGACATTCGTTCCCCTGGGCAGGAGCACTTGCTCTCTCAGTGCCCTGTGAACTGGCCTCTTGCTGTCTCACTCTCTCTGGTGGTCTCAGTTGTGTCCAGGCTGTAGGGGGACAGAAAGTGCCCAGGACCACACATGTGTGCCCAGCCCGAGCTCATCCAGGGCACCAAGCTGGCACCATTTTCTCTGGGACACCTCTGAGGGGCCATGTCTCCTTTCTCCCTCGAGAACCTCTTTGCCCCCCTGCCCCAGAGAACCCTGGCCAAAGGGGCTCAACCAGTACTATCTCCTCAGGGCCCCACTCCCAAGAGATGTGGGCATCAGTCAAGATCTTTCTTTCTTCTTCCCTTTCTGGACAAAAATGGGCCACTGAGAGGGTGCAGGGCTATGGTGGGAATGCAGGGATCCTGGGGCACAACCTTCCATGGTAGGAGCCTGTGGTGAAGAGGAGCAGGTCACTTTTTTCTTCCCAGCCTGACCAGTGTTGACTTTCAGTCTGTCCTCAGCCCTTGCTGCCTGTCGCGGCCATAATGACCCCCCTGAAGTTGAGTTCAACAGGCTGTGGGGGAGCACAAGGGGCTGGGAAAGGCCTTTGCTGGAACTGGGAGGCACTCAGGCACCATCTGGGAGCCCAGCTGACTACAGAGGGCACGCATGGGTCGCTGTGCCTGGCCCAGGAAGGGTCCCTCAGAGTCCCCTTAGATTTTTGGCAACGGGGCAGCTTCAAGCTCATGTGTGTCCACAGTGTACCCCCATGGAGAGTCCCACAGGACCAAGCCAGGCCTGCCCTGTGTTCGTTAGTTTTTCTTAAATGCATGAGTGCTGGGCCTGAAGTGATAGCACAGAGGAAAGGTGTTTGCCTTGCATGCGGCTGACCTGGGTTCAATCCCCAGCATTCCATAAGGTCCCCCTGAGCCTACCAGGAGCAACCCCTGAGCACTTCTGGGTGTGGCCCAACCCCCCCTCAAACACAAACACTTCCATCAGCTCCTAGGATGAGAGGTACCAGTTGTCCCCCCCCCCCCCCACCAGCCCCTCTACTACCTCCCTTTGAGACCTGGGACTCCCCTCAGGGACTGCTCCCTCATAGAACATCCAAGAAAGAGTGCACCAGAATCCTCAACAGTCCAACCTGATGTGCAGAAAGGGGGAAACTGAGGCACAGCACTACTAAGAGACACGCTGGAGGACAGTCAGATCAGCTGGAACCAGCTCCAGCCTTGTCATGCAGAAGGCCTTGCACTACCCACTGGGCAATCTCTCCAGCCCTCTCCAGCTGCATTTTACCTACACACCCAATTGTGGACTGTGTGCTTGGACAGTGGACCCGCAACCCAGTATGGGCAGGCAGCCACCATTTTGCTTCCCTCCTGAAGACACCCCAACCTGCTGCGGCATCCCCCACTCAGTGGGTTCTCTGTGTCCAGGAATGGTTGATATGGCAGCTGCCCTTGGACTGGAGCTCATTTCCAGTCTGTCCTTAGAGGACGTGAGGCATTCCATAAAGCTCCTGAGTCTTGAAAGAAAGTGTGTTGCTGTTTTTAAAAACACAGAGGACAGAGCAGGGGTGGTGATGATGATGGTGAGGATGAGGATGAGAATGGAGGAGAAGCCCAGTCCTGTCCAGAGGCTCTGTTGTCTCTGGTTTAGTTCGTTTGCTCAGCACCTGCCACTCCGTGCTCCCTCCCATCTGCTCGGAGCACCATCTTTCTCTCTGAGTGAGTCACATTACCCCAGACCCCGAAACTTCAAGTTTGCAGGACCCCGTGGGGTGCTCTTAGCTCTCCCAGGCCAGGGAAGGAGGGCTCCACCCTTTCATGCTCTTTGGTGCTCCCATGCCTGTGCTCCCTAAATCTTCTCCTTTCCCTGCCCCCCCATGTGTTCCTCTCTGTCTTTCTTGGGTCCCTAAAAGGCCCTGTTCAACTTCTCACATCCCTGGCATTTTTAAATCAATATTTTCTTATTTGTTAAGACTGTGGTAGGGCCTGGAGAGATAGCACAACGGCATTTGCCTTGCAAGCAGGCGATCCAGGACCAAAGGTGGTTGGTTCGAATCCCGGTGTCCCATATGGTCCCCCGTGCCTGCCAGGAGCTATTTCTGAGCAGACAACCAGGAGTAACCCCTGAGCAACACCGGGTGTGGCCCAAAAACCAAAAAAAAAAAAAAAAAAGACTGTGGTAAAAGGGTGCAGCGTGGCCTGGCCCCATATCTTCACTGGAAGCCTTGGGGATACCAAGCAACCAACCCCCCATCTCTGGCAACTCCCCTGTCCCCCCCAGAGCCTCTAGTACGCCCAGAGTTCCCCAAAGTTCCGCCCCGAGCATCACCGATTCCCTGGCCTGCATGAGCCTCTGCTAGAGTGAAACATTCTCAGCTTCAGAGTCAGGTAGAGCAGGGCGAGAGAGAGAGAGAGAGAGAGAGAGAGAGAGAGAGAGAGAGAGAGAGAGAGAGAGAGAGAGAGAGAGAGAGAGAGAGAGAGAGAGAGAGAGAGAGAGAGAGAGAGAGAGAGAGAGAGAGAGAGAGAGAGAGAGAGAGAGAGAGAGAGAGAGAGAGAGAGAGAGAGAGAGAGAGAGAGAGAGAGAGAGAGAAGAGGAGAGGAGAGGAGAGGAGAGGAGAGGAGAGGAGAGGAGAGGAGAGGAGAGGAGAGGAGAGGAGAGGAGAGGAGAGGAGAGGAGAGGAGAGGAGAGAGAGAGAGAGAGCACAGTGGGTAGGGCACTCGCCTTGCACACACTGACTCAGGTTCAATCCCAGACAACTCCATGTGACCAGAGCCTGCCAAGAGTGATTCCTGAGTGCAGAGCCAGGAGTAATCTCTGAGTACTATTGGGTGGGGGCAACCCAAAACACAACGAAGTCAAATGGAAGAGAGTAGAGACCCCCCCCCAGAATGGCCCTCGGTTTATCTTGCAGCAGGAGAGTTGGGCTGGGGGCACCAGATGGAGCTGTGGGGCTCTGCCCCCTCAACACAGAGGGCTCAGGAGCACAGGAATGAGAGCCTGTGCTGGGGGAGTGCCCAGGGGTGGACATAGCACAAAAGGCTCAGGGCAGGACCCGCAGCAGGTGTGAGAGGCAAGAACCAGCCAGGTCAGGGGTTTTGAGATCCCCGTGGCAGCCAGGATGCCATCCCTCCCACCCCGGAGTCCCCCACAGTGAGAGAGTTAGTCCTGGGGTTCTGGGGTCCTGCCTTGCACAGAAGTTTCCACCAAACTCCGGTACTTGTCACTGGGGTAGAGAAACTTGGGGCTTCAGTACTCTGAGAAACACCCACTGGAGGACACGGAGGTCAGTGCCTTAGGGTGGCCCGGAAGTGACATACAAGCCCAGAGTGGATCCACAGGGGGTTCACAGCACTCTGGGCACACTTCCTGGGGTCTCACTCCTGGCTCTAACATTCTCACTCTATCTTGAGGTTCCTGGCCGAGCCCAGTGCCTTGTCCAGCCTCCCCTTTTAATGTTTGTGTTTGGACCAAGGGGCCCCCACCCACCTGGCCTTTGTCCATCTGTCCCCCTCATTTTCTTCTTTTCTCTATCCCCAGGATTCTGTTGGCGAACCTGTAAAAATACAAACTCCAATAAACACAAAACCTAAAACTCAGCTATAGCCAAGAGAACGGGGTGGCGCCTTCAGCCAAATCTAGTTCCCGCACCGACTCACGCCTCTGGGCGCCGCCTTCTCCCCGCCTCGGCTCCGAAGGAACAACGAGGAAGCAGCTGGAGATGCCGGGGAAGGAGACAGAGGGACGGACGGACAGACAGACAGACAGACAGACAGGCGAGGCGAAGGGCCGTCGAGACGCACGGACCCGGCTTCGTCCCGCCACTCGAACCTGTGCCAATAATACCATTATGTGCCATGTACTGACCCCAAAAGACGGGGGCGCCGGAGCCAACGGGGAGAGGAGGTCGCCCGGCAGATGGGGCGCGGCGCTCCACCGAGAGAGACGGAGAGAGACAGAGAGAGGGAGAGAGAGAGGAGCTATTTCTGGTTACTATACATATATAAATATATAAATATAAACACACACACACACTTTTTTTGTACGGTAGCAACTTTTGGAGATCTTCCACATTCCTTTTTAAAAAAACAAACAAACAACACACACCAACACGCATACACGTGTGATTTCTTTAACATGCTTAGTTCGGACAGAATCTACTGGGTTTCCTCCTTCAACCCACACATATGAACATCGAACGGATGACGGTTCTGCAAGTGAGTGTTTGCTTGCTTGGGGGTGGGGGCACCTGCCTCCTGCTACCATGCCCCCCTGGGAGGGACCACCTGGAGCTGCCCAAGCCCCTTAGGCCACACAGGCTTGCAGCCTAGCAGGGGTCCCCCAACGGGGAGGGGGTGCTGGTGTGTTGTGCTCCTGGCTGGAGCAGAGGCCAAGTCCTCTCTGCAGACCTATAAATAGACACAGACATGCACACACACGCGCACACATGACGCTCATTTTCCGTTTCCTCGTTTGGAGGAGCCACTGCACCACGCCCCGGTGTCTCATGCCTTGCCGGCTGTGAGCACCGGTCAGGGGGTGCGGAGTCCGGTCACCTTTGTGTTCTACAGACATAGACCAAATTAAAGACATATTCCAGTGCCAAGTGTGCGGCCGCTCTCTGCTCTCTCCGTGCATCCCCTCGCTGCCCCACACGTGGTTGGTAGAGCCAAGCCAGTCTTCTCCCGTCCCTGGCCTGCTGTCTTCCCCGCAGTGCAGGAACCCTTGGTCCAGCTCCACTGGGCCCACTGGAGTGGAGTGTGGAGGCTTCTCTGGGGTCATGAGGTCACCTAGTTTTTACTCTGCAAGTAGGTGCTGAGTTCTTGGGATCACCTGTTCAAATTTGGGCATAGTTCAGGCAGGGTGCAGCCTGGGACCCAGTTGCTGGGGGGACGGGGGAGGAAGATGGAGGGACAAAGAGAGATGGCTGGAGAGAGCGAGGGGAGAGAGGTGGAGAGGGAGAGGATGGGAGCAATAGAAGAGGACAAGGGGACGAAGAGGAAGAGGGAGAGAGGGATGAGACCCCTTAAATGACTTGGGGCCAGAAGTGCCCTGGAGCTCCCTGGCACCCACCAGCTCAAGTGACCCTCTGGGGCTCCTGAAATCCAGGCTGGCTCATGGGCTCTGAGGGCATCGGGACTAGGTCCCCGTGTGGTCTCATTGCCTTCCAGAGAGCCCAATTGTCAGCTCCCTGTTTAGACACCTTCTGCAAGTGGTGAGACACAGGTCTGGAAGCAATTGTTGATGGAGGAAACAATACTGCATCAACACAGTGAAAAGGTACAAGACCGGGTTCAGGAAATCCAGCACTCAAGCCAGGAATTCCACCACACGGGCCGTCTGCTACTAAGAAGGAAAGCAGCTTAGTAGAGGAAGACCAAAGAATGAGCCTTCTTGAAACCCAAGCTCTTATTAGCAAGAACCAGGACACACCCTAGGGTAGGAGAGGAATACCAAGCAGGGAATAATCCAGTATTTTATCACCAGATCACACCCTAGGGTGGAATATGAATATTGATTAGGGTGGGACCAATAATCTAACATCCAGGGAGCTATGGGGCCAGCAGTACTTCAAGTGCATTCTGTCTTTACTGGATTGGGGGCCAGGTGGGTGGGCTGAGCAGGGGATGGAGTGAACAGGAGAATGGGGTGAACAGACGGACACGCTGAGCTGAGTCAGAACTTCAGATCCCAGTGTGGGGGCTTGTGAGGAAGCTGGTCTGAGGAACAGGTAGGTCATCCTGGGTTCAATGCCTGACAGCCCATACGTTTCCCTGAGCACCACCAGGAGTGATTCCTGAGAGAAGAGCCGGGTCTCAGTCCTGCCCATCACCAGAGGTGGCCCCTAAACAACCCCCCACAAGATCCATCATTTCTGTGTGAAATTGTCACCAATGGGTGCACAGAGGCAGCAGGGAGCCAGCGCAACCACCACCGACGACAGGACAGACAAGCTGCATTTCTCCACCTTCCCTGTTTGCTTCAGAATAGGGGGTTCCAGAGTAGCTGCCTCTGCCCATTCTTGGACCAGCCTCCCCAAGGCCCCCAATCTGTCTCTTTTCCTTGGATCGGGAAGCCCCAAGTCCCCAGCTCCCAGGAAGCAAGGCAAGCACCCTCCCCACTCTACTATCCCTCCAGCCCCAAGAAATGATTTATCTTAATTGCCTCACAATTAATAATAAGTATGCTCATATAATATACATGATTCTAATTAAAAATTAATCCATTTCTTAATTAAGACATTTCTTTATTTCTTCCATCACATCCTTTTATTTTTTTTCATGAAGGCACCAGGATTTATGGAGTTATTCCTGGTGAGGTTTCAGGTACCAGCCCCACCACCCATGTCATCTCCTTTCCACCCATGTCCTGGGGTCCCCTCAACCCCCCAATACCCAGCTTACCTTCTTGATGACACACTTGAAAACAGGGTTGTTGTGGTTTGGCTAGGGTATCTTTGGTGCTGTTAACTATGCTTTGGAAATCTAGCCAAACCACCCTGGCCCACCACCCCTGTGCCTAGGACCCTGGACCCCTGCCCCTTGCTATTTCCCACCTGCCTCTTCTCCCTCCCCATCTATTTATTTTGTTTGTTTGTTTGTTTTTGGGCCATACAAGATGGCACTCAGGGGTCACTCAGAAGTCCCTCCTGGCAGGCTTTGGGACCATATGGGCTGCTGGGATTGAACCCGAGTCTATCCAGGTTCAGCA
Source organism: Suncus etruscus (assembly GCF_024139225.1). NCBI lineage: Eukaryota > Metazoa > Chordata > Mammalia > Eulipotyphla > Soricidae > Suncus > Suncus etruscus. The sequence goes on from NC_064853.1 coordinate 2,419,284, forward strand.
CATGCAAGGCAAATGCCCTGCCACTGTGCTCTCTCCAGCCACTACCTCCCCTCCTATTTCTTTCCATATGTCATCCTTTCTATACTCAGGGGCCAAGGAGCCTAGAGGCACCACCCTTGAGTACCTTGTTCTCCTCATCCAGGTAACCACTACTCCACAGGTGAGTGGGGCCATCCTGGGTCCTCCTTCTGTCTGACTACATTCAACCAGAGACTCTCCAGTTCCATTCAAGTTGTGGTGAATTGTGGAAGAATTTTCTGAAGAGCATTTTGACCTTTGACGCCCTGGAAGCCCTTGGAGAGCATTGGTGGGAAGCGGTCCTTGGTGAGGGGTGTTGTCTAAACGTGTTGGTGGGAAGAATTGATGGGAAACCTCGGTGGGATTTGGTGGGAAGTGTTGATGGGATGTGTTGGTGGCAAGCACTGATGGTAAATGTTGGTAGGAAGCGCTGATAGGAATATTCATGGGAAGCACTGGTGGGAAAGTTGGTGTGAAGTGTTGATGGGGAAGTGATGGTGAGAAGCGTTGGTGGAAGTTTTGGTGTGAAGTGTTGGTAGAAGTTCGGGTGCAAGTTTTGGTAAGAAGTGTTGGTGGGAAGTGATTGGTGGGAAGTGTTGGTGAAACTGCTGGTGGGAAACATTGGTGGGACCCGTTTGTTTGGGCATTGAAAGGGGCCAAGTAATCAGCTGCTCTCCCTGTGGCCACATCCCAGCCCATGCCTCCCTCAACCCTAATTTTCCAATCTGTTTGGCTCTTGTGAATGTGACTTTGGACCTCTCTATCTCCCTGCCACCCTTTACCCAACCACGATAGCGCAGAGACTAACAGGAACTGACTGGGCCTGGGTTCAGGCCTCCAAGAATTGATTTGTCTCAGATGCACTAATGTGGACTGACAGAGGAATGAGCACTGAACTGTGGGTCCAGGTCACAGGCCTGGAGCCACCTGCTGGTTTTCTGGGTCCCCTAAGCAGTGTTTTTCCCCAGTGGAGCAGCTCAGAGTTCCTTGCCAGCCCTCCGGGAGGCTGCTGGGTTTGGAGTCACAGGGCTGGGATCCCCAGTCTATTTGTACTCCTGGATTCATGATGAAATGCCCACAAAGCTGCTCACAGGGGAAGAGACAGGGTCTCCATCAGACTCCAACCTTCGTTGCAACATTTCCTGACTTGGCACTTCTGAGGGGACTGGGAGGGTGAGGTGGTTACAGGCGAGTTCAGAATCGAACCGGGGGAATCAAGAACGAGCAGGGACCCGGAGAAGCACAGACCCAGCTCAGGACCTGGGCCCCACAGTGCTCACTCAAGGGGCTCTCCTGGCAGTGCTCAGGAGTCAAACAGAACAGGATAACAGCATGCTCCAGTCCTAGGGGCTGACTCTGATCTGCGCTCACAGCTGTTAAATAGGGCACAGGCACTCATTCTGGTGGGAAAGTTGGGGTGCTTCTGTGGGTGGAGACCCAGTTCTCCCTGAACCCCACAGAAGCCAGACTCAGTTCTGCTTCCAGAGGGATCCTGGAACTTGCTTGCCCCAGGAAAGGTGGATCCCCCAGGGGGAGGGGCACAGGCTCCTTCAGCAGAACCTAACAAAGTGGGCACCAGGATACCGCCCCCCACTCTGAGTGTCAGAGCTACCCACATGTGTCACACGGGCCACCCTCTCCCAGCTCCAGGGTACAGACCTGATCTCTTGTTGAGGGCCCCACCCTGCCCTAGCATCTGCCCCTTCCCCAGGCAAAGCCACTGCCTAGCCAGTGGGCTAGGGGCCAGGGGCCCAGGAGCTGAGGTGCACAGGACCAGCGGAACAGAGTAGGGGACTGGAGCACCCACCATGCCTTTCTGATCAGAAAAACAAGCCTCCAGGCTGCAGCTGTATCAAAGGCCCCAGCGGGGCAGAGCAAACCCTCTGTCGGGAGCTGGCTGCATTCTGCGGCATCTGGGGGTGGGGGAGGAATCCACTGTTCCCTCTGTGCCCAGGGGGTCGGGGTCAGCAGTGGGCAGCAGGTATATTACCCCCCAGGGGCCAGCTCTGTGCTTCAGCCTGGGCCTTAATGCTCTGAGACACAGAGGTTGATGGACGGGCTGCCCGGCTGCCTGGAATGGGCAGAAAATAAAAAACCCCCAAAGCAAACAAAGCCGGGCGAGTCACTTAACTGATTTAAACAAATCAACAGCCTGGATACCATTAAGATAAACTCAATTTGCTCACCAGCGAGAGGGGAATTGGAACCCTGCTCTCCATTTGCTGTGTCGAGCTTGGCTTTGAACTGAGGCCAGGAGCTAAGTGAGGGTCCCCGCGGGGTGGGGAGAGCTGGCCCAGCCGCCCGCCCGAGTCTGAGGCTGCCAGCACAGCAGAAAGCATCATTGGCAGCGGAGGTGGCTGTGGAGAGAGCTGGGGGGCTCCCTCATCCCAGACAAGGATCTCACCACCCTGGCAAGAGTGGATCAAGCGATTGCGAGACATATTTCTGGGTGCGGGGAGGGGGGTTCCTCAAGACCTCCTAAGAGAAAGCCCCATCAGAACGAGAATGGATATAGATGCAGGTAGCAGTGCCGTGGTTAAAGAAAGCTCTTGCTTTGCCCTCACCAACTAGGGTTCCTCCTCGGCATCCCCAGGAGTCATTCCTAGGTACAGAGCCAGGAGTAGGCTCTGAGTATGACCAGATGGGGCCCCAAACTCCCCCACATAAAAGAGACTACCCAGACTGGGAAAAACCTCTGAATTCTAGCTCCTTTGTGTCCCCACCTGCTGTCCCTTGGCCCTGTACAAGCATCATGGAATATCCCTCCTATGTTTCATTGTTGATTTATTTATTTATTTATTTTTTGGTTTTTGGGCCACACCCGGCGATGCTCAGGGGTTACTCCTGGCTGTCTGCTCAGAAATAGCTCCTGGCAGGCACGGGGGACCCTATGGGACACCGGGATTTGAACCAGCCACCTTTGGTCCTGGATTGGCTGCTTGCAAGGCAAACGCCCCGCTGTGCTATCTCTCCGGGCCCTTCATTGTTGATTTAAATATAAAATATAAAGCATAGAGTCTATGTGTTGGATGAGGCCACCCCTGGCACGGCACGGTGCCTCTAACCCCTTTGACAGGTGGTTCTGAAGAAGAGGGATAATGGTGGAGAAATAATTTACAAGAAGTCAGTTGAAGTTTCATCAAAGTCAGCTTGCTTTATTCCCTCACAGCTTTTTTCCACCATGAGCCTCTGCACCATGCCATGTTCGCCTAAGTCATGTCTTTCTCTCCGGAGCTCTGTCTGTCTCCCTTGCTGCTGCTTTCAACACCCCCCCCCACCCCACCACCAGCCAGCACCTTTTTCTTTATTCAGAATTGCCAGCCCATCTCAGGTGTGGGTGGGTCTGACCATCCATGTGGGATGAGCATCTCAAAAGAAAGCTAAGGTAAGGTTGTTGGGGGAAAGGATACTTTACATTTCGTGGTGGCACCTTCACCCCAGAAGCTATCTAGTCATCTGGGGTTTCAGGATGTGGCAGTTGCAGCTGAGGGGCTGAGCTGAGGATGGGTTTGGCCCAATTTGGTGCTGGTGGTCCCTGGCCGGTGAAGGGCTGCTCCTGTCTCCTGGCGGAACCCCACAGCCCAGGGATGATGGTATCCCTTGAGCACACGAGCCCCCAAGAATGATGACTAGCCAGCCGGGCCATACCCAGGGATGGGCAGTGGGTGTCAGTGGACAGCAGGGGACCAGGCAGTCCTGGAGACACGGGGCCTCACCAGCTTTGCTTCCTTCTCTCATATGCCATTGGCTGTGGTGACCCCACTCAAAATGGGAGACAGGAAACAGCGACATTTGTGGGTTCAGTTCTGGATGGTGGAGCCCCCGGGGAGGTGAGGGCTGGGCTGGACACACAGAGACACCCCGGGCTGTGAAGGCTCTGCTTGTCCCTACAGGAGCACTGTCAGGATGAGTCTCAGTGTCCTCTTTACCGGGCACTGTGTGGAGCCCACCAGTCCCAGGGGACCTCATCCTGAGCAGGAATCACTCTGTTTCCCATCAGCTTTCACTCTGATGGCAGGACGAGGGCTGGAGCGGGGCCTAAGGTTGAGGAGTCACTGTGGTCTCACCTTATATCCAATTCCTCACTAGAGCTCGGGGTCACAATAGCACCCCTGTCCTAGGGAGGCATCCTCTGAGCCACTGTGACCAGATCAGCTGTTGGCAGGACCCGGTGTCGCTGAATCCGGGGTCTGGTTTCAGGGTGCTATCCTTGTGTCCACACACAGTCCTCAGAGATGGGCACACATTTCTGCCATGCCGAGGCCAACCAGCCATATCTGTGACTCCTCACATGACAGCTGTTGGTACGAGCTGGTTTTTCACTCTATGTAATAAGAGGCCTTTGGATCAGTCCTCATATTGCCTTCTAATTAGATGTCTATCGATTGGTTCCTTTGGTTTTCTTGTTAAAAAAATGTTTCCCCATTACCTCCTCATCTGGCTTTTTCTTCTCCCCTTGGGGGTGGGCTTTGTTTTTCCCAATAAAGGCTATTTGCAGACCTGGAGGGGTGGCTGCCATCTTGACTCTTGGCTCCACTTTGTGGAGCGCCTGGCTTGTGGGTGAACAGCTCTCGGTGTGAGTTTCTGCCCTGCTATTCCTTTCCAACTATGTGTGGATTATTTCCTGCGTCAGAGTTGCTGCTGGACCTGCCTCTCTTGTCCTACCTGGATTGGGGGCACGGGGAGCCCTCTCCCTCTCTGGGGATTGTGGAAAGCATAAACAGTGATTTCACAGATGGCTTTGAGTGAAGGTATTCTGTTGAGGACCCTCCACTGCTCTCCATCATCCCTCCTCTAAATGACCTGGGAACTGAGGACCTAAAGCCCAGCTTCCTTGAAGTGGGGTGCACCCAGCAGGCTGTCTTTGTGACTCAATTGTGGGGGACACTCGGCGAGAAACTCAGTACACTCAGTGTGGTATAGTTGGTGGGGTACACTCAGTGGGGTACACTAGCTGGGCAGTGCACATGCAGAGTGCCCTCAGAGTTCTCATCACTCATGCCCAGGTCAGAGGTCGACTCTGTGCCAGGCCCCGTTGCCAGGCCCAAGAAAGTGCGTGGTAAACCCCAGCCTATTTCTCATGGGAGCTTTCATTTCTCCAGCCCAGGGAAGAAGCAACTTTTGACTTGACATCTCAAGGATGGGTAGAAACATGGGGATGAAGTCTGGGGAGGATAAAGGTGGTAAGGAGGAGGATGTTTGCCTTGCACACAGCGGATGTGGGTTTCATCCCTGGTATCTTATAGGGTCTCCTGAGTCTGTCGGGAGTGATTTCTGAGTGTAGAGCCAGGAGGAACCCTTGAGTACTGCCAAGTATGGCCCAAAATTAAAAGGAAGAAAGGAAAAAAGGGGGGAAGGAAGGAAGAAAAAAGGAAGGAAGGAAAGAAAGAAGGAAGAAGGAAAGGGAGAAAGAAAGAAATAAAGAAAAAGGAAGGAGAAAGGGAGGGAAGGAAGGAAAGAAAGAAAAGAAAGAAAGAAAAATAAAGAAGAAAGAAAAGAAAGAAAGATGGGGCTGGAGTGGTAGTACAGCAGTAGGGTGTTTGCCCAGGATGGATGTGTGAAGCCACATCCCCCACCCATTCTTCCTAGGTAACTTGACCTTACCTACAAGACCCCGCCATTTCCTGGGAGGGGTCTTGGAAAGGGTAGATAAGGTTTTGACCAGAGGGGATTAGGGCCTTTTGGTCTTTGACCAGGGAAGGTGGCTGACAGGAGTTAAGATGCAGGGCTAGCTAAGAATGGCTGAATGCTTGAAAGGTTGTGATATAGGCCACACATGTGGTGGATAGGGCATGAATAAAGCTGATGCTTCCTGAAGCCTGCCTGTGAGTGAGTTCAATACCCGTCGCTTTCCTGGACCCCAGACCCGCCGGTTGATGGGGGATGAGGCCACGTGGCCTGGGATGGCAGAAAAAGATCCCTCCATCCATCCACCTCTATCCAGCACCATCGCTAATTATTTAACACTACAGAGTGGGTTCGATTCCCAGCATCCTATATGGTCCCCTGAGCCAGAAGCAATTTCTGAGCACAGAGCCAGGAGTAACCCCTGAATGCCGCTGGATGTGGAAAGAAAGAAAGGAAGAAAAAGAAGAGAAAGAAAGAAAGAAAGACAGAAAGAGAAAAGAAAGAAAGGAAGAAATATAGTGAGGGTGGGACAATAATGAAGAATGCCATTAATCCCTGCCAGCGACCTTGTACTTCGCATGCTACCCCCTGAGTCTACCTCTAAGCTGGTATAGAGTTGGTGCCAACCGACCCGTACCAGGAACAGCAGCAGGCAGGAGAAACAGGTACGGACTTCAACGATCTCGAAAATGCAATTGATGTGCCTGGAAAGTAAATCGATTTTTCTCAAGAAAATGGACACTTAAGTAAATGTTTAGAGACGAGCGAGATTTTGAGCTTCCAAAATGCAGAGAAAACTCAGGACTGAGCAGATGAGAAGGAAAGATCCAGCATAGGGCTTGGCACTGGAATGAACGCTGGGACTGAGACAGTGACAAGACTGGGGATACCTGGTAGGACATCAGAGATGGGGCCAGACAGACCAGATGGGGCCAGTGCAGGGAGAGAGGCAGGAACATCAATACAGACCCAGGTATGTTAGAAGCAAACAGGCTGCTTCTTCCTGTAGCCCTCGGGGACTCCACAACAATGGTGATGGTCTCTGAAAGGCCAGCACTGAAATTGGAGAGATGAGGACAGAGCGAATCACAGCCCAGTACTGGCTGGGACACAGGGAGGGTTCTGCACATAGGACCCCCAGAAACCTATGCTAAGTTTCCCATCAGATTTGGACTCAACACTGAGAGGCAGAGAGTGGAACAAAGCTTAGAAAGAGTTAATGAAGTGTTTTTAGGTTTGAAAATTCTGAAATTGCAAAGAATTCAAGAAGTCTGTGTTTTGTTTCAAGTAGATTTTTATTTATTTGTTTGTTTATTTATTTATTTATTTATTTATTTACGTATTTATTTTTGGAAGGCTCCCCTGTAGCAGTCAGGGTTTTCTCTTGGCTCTTCACTAAGAAATTCCTCCTGACAGGCTTGGGGGACCCTATGAGATGCCAGAGATCGAACCCGGCTTGGCTGCATGCAAAGCAAATGCCCTACCCACCGAGCTTTCGCTTGGGCCCCAGACCAATTTCTTGACTGTGTTCCCAGCAGACTAACCCACTGTCTATTCAAGTTATCTCTGAATTAGTCTGGAAATATACTTGGAAACTAGGTCCCTGAGGTCCAGACGGATATACAGGCTGGCTCAGCTGGTACAAAGCTTGACATCTCCAGGGAAACAAGACACATTCTGCCAGGGGATGGTCACAATATGAAACAACAAAATGACCTGACCTAGAGAGAAAGAGGAGGAGGAGAAGGAGGAGGAGGAGAAGGAGGAAAGGACATAGGATGAGGAGAAAAGTAGTATTTCTTTTATTTAAACACTGTGGCTACAAGATTTTTCATAATACAGTTGTTTCTTTTTTCACAGATAAAGTTGATCATGATTTTTATTGTACAATCATACAACATACAGCAACCGTCACCAGTGAGCATTTCCCATCATCAATATCCTCGTTTCCCCCTCATCCTTCCTAATGCCCTCTCCTATTCCTGTCTTTGGGGTATACATTTTTTTCTCTCTCTTCCCTTTTTTTTTTTTTTTTTTTGTTTTTTTGGCCCACACCCGTTTGATGCTCAGGGGTTACTCCTGGCTATGCGCTCAGAAGTCGCTCCCGGCTTGGGGAACCATATGGGACGCCAGGGGATCGAACCGCGGTCCTTCCTTGGCTAGCGCTTGCAAGGCAGACATCTTACCTCTAGCGCCACCTCGCTGCCCCCCCCCTTTTTTTTTTTTCAAAAGAAAATTTCTTTCCTTTTTAAAAAAGAACTTTATTTATTTATTGAATTGTTGGTTTTTGGGCCACATCCAGTGGCACTCAGGGCTCACTCCTGGCTCTGCACTCAGAAATCACCCTTGGCATGCATCCATATAGGATGCTGGGGATCTAACTGTGTCCCTCCCAGATCTGCCGCATGCAAGGCAAATGCCCTACTGCTGTGCTATCTCTCCAGTCTCTACAAGAGAAAATTTCTAAAGGGGGCCAGAGACATAGCATGGAGGTAAGGCATTTACCTTGCATGCAGAAGGTCTGTGGTTCAAATCCCTGCATCCCGTATGATCCCCTGAGCCTGCCAGGAGCGATTTCTTAGTATAGAGCCAGGAGAAACCCCTGAGATGCCAGGTGTGACCAACTCCTCCCCAAAAGGAAACTTCTAAAGGTAAAAGAATATGATTTTATGAAGTGGGAATATCTCCAGCGAGGCTTCATGACAGATGAGATGCTAAAGAAGAAAGAGTAAGTGATCTTGAAGATCTAGAAGTAAAAATTGAAGACATAAGGAGAAAACGGGCAGTAAACAAAGCTCAAGTGTAAGATAAAAGTCAACTATTGTAATGTAAGATTGACAGTATCCCAGAAGGAGACATTGTATTATGATTAGAGCACAGACATGTGTGATTTCATTGTCTATATATTTGTTTCTGGTGTTGGGTGCTACATACAGATTGCTTCAGGCATACTCCTGACTTAGTGCTCAGGCATCATGCCTCGAAGTGGTCAGGGGTCCACACACAGTTACTGGGAATAGAACCAGAGTCCACCGCCCTCAGCCCTCGAGGCCAGCACCTAACTTCCTGTTCTATCTCTTCGTGCCTGATTTCAACATTTTCAAGTATCGTATTTTAAGGCCCAGCATTTTTTTCATATAGTCTAATGAAAAAAAATTGGTCTCTGGGAGGATTTTCTAGAAATGTCAAGTTAGATGAGAGTGATTGGGTATTGTGGTGTATTGGTAATTGTGGGTGCATTGAGTGGCCAGAAATACGGTGTATTATGGTGAGTGATTTGCATTTGTTAATCTATCCTTGCATCCCTGAGAATAATCTACTTGCTCATGGTGAATGATTTTTTTCATGCATTGCTGGATTCTATTTGCTAGTATTTTGTTGAGGGTCTTTCCATCTGTGTTCATCCAGAATCTTGGCCTGTGAGTCTCTTATTTTTGTGGCATCTTTGCCTGTGGTATCAGGATGGTGTTTGCTTCATAGAAACTATTTGGGAGTATTTCTGCTTCTTCGATTTTCTGAAAGATTCAAGTTTTCATTACATGGCTGACTATCACATCTATCTGTACTAGGGTTTATCCCGGCTCTGTGAATAGGACTCACTCTTGGCAGTGCTCTGAGAAGTATATGTGTTCCTGAGGGCTGAACCTAGGTCAGTGTCTGGACCCTTGTCTGATCTCTGCAGCCAATAAGATATTTTTAGTATAGGGTTGTTGGCCCCAAATACAGTCAGCTTTGATTGCTTTTCCAAGTCTATTGTTTTTATTTTCTGTCTTAAAGGTCACTGGTTACCCTAAACAGGGGTCCTCAAACTTTTTAAACAGGGGCCAGTTCACTGTCCCTCAGGCCATTGGAGGGCTGGACTATAATTAAAAAATAAACTATGAACAAATTCCTATGCACACTGCACATATCTTATTTTGAAGTAAAAAACAAAATAGGGACAGATACAATATTTAAAATGAAGAACAAGTAAGTTAAATTAGCAAACTTACCAGTATTTCAATGGGAACTAGAGGCCTGCTTTGGCAACCTGCAGTTTGAGGATCCCTCCCCAAGACTGAGAGGAGTTGAGATATAGAGAGAAGGAGAGGAGTCGAAGGGTAAGGCGCATATCCCACACATGAGCATTTGGGGTCTGGGCCAGTCAGCAGCTAAGCAGGACAGGGAGTGGCGGCAAAAACACCCAGCAGGCCAGGTAAATGTCCTTGGTGAGAGCATATGGCCTGTGTGTCATAGTTTGAGGACCCCTGGCCTTATGCTTGCATTATTTTTCTTTTGTTTTATTTTGAGGCTACACCTGGTGGTTTGCAGGGTTACTTCTGCTCTGTGCTCAGAAATTACTTCTGTCAGCCTCAGAGAAACTATGAGATATCAGGGACTGAACCCGAGTCTGCTGCAAGAAACCAAACACCTTACCTGCTGTTCTATAATTCTGGCCTTTTCTTACATAATTTGTGATGACATAGGTCTGTGGTGGGTCTCACCTTTGCTTCCCTCTGTCTTTTCTTGCTTGCTTCTCCTTCCACCCCAATTCTTCAGCTCTTGTTTTCAGGAATTGGGTGTGAATCTGCCCTTGTGCCCCTTCTCAGGCCCAGGGCCTCCAGACAACATGCAGTGACCTTGGGTCTGAATTCAAAGTTTCACACCTGCTGGGGAAGAAATTGGTGGTTTGTGCGTTTCATGTTTTTGCTATTGGGATCTACCAGGCCTCTCAACAGCTGTGGTTCAGGAAACCTAGAAATTTCCATCTTTATTTTTTTTTTAAATCTCTTTCTCACAGCTCAGAAATTATATCAAACATAAGGAAAAGGATTTAGAACATATTTGGAAATGAACAATAATAAAAGAACCCGGGAGGCTGTGTGGGATGCAGCTAAGAGAGTGCTCAGAGGAAAAATATCATTTTGAATGCTGGCTTGAGAAAGGAATCAAGTTGAAAAGTCAGTGATTTAATTTGCCTTGCACATGGTCGACCTTGGTTTGATCCTTAGCATCACATGTGGTCCCCTGAGCCCTACTAGGAGTGAGCATAGAGCCAGGAGTCAGCCCCAAGCACCACTTTGTGTGGTCTAAGTCTCTGCTCCCAGCACACATACCAAATAAAAAACCCACACACAGAAGAATAAAAAGCAATGAAATAGAATATTAACCAGCAATACGCCAAAAAGAGCTATAAAATAATATATGTGAGAAGTTGGTGTGATAACATGGCAGGCAGAGTGAATTCCTTGCACACAGCTGACCCAGATTCCAACCCCTGACATCCCATATGGTCCCTAGGCATGCCAGGTGTAATTTCTGAGGGCAGAGCCAGGAGGAATCCCTGAGTGCAGCCAGGTGTGGGCCCCAAACAGAGCAAAACAAAGATGTATTTGAGTCATTGAAAAAATATCCTTAAAAGCCATCGAGGCGAATAAAGCTAACCAGAATGAAACAATAACAAAAAGCCAGATTAAGCACCATATTGGATTGAACAAGGGAACATACACTCCAAAAAGGGAGAGAGAAGTAAGGGCTTGTTAGGAACACATGTCTCTTGGATCCCCCTGTGATGCTGTTCCTGAGCCACCTGGCAGACAGAATTCTGTAGAACAAGTGTTCTGGGGGACCCCGTAGAGCAACTGTTTGGGGATTCTCTTGAGGTGAAAGCTTTGGAGCAACTGCTCCATAGAGAGGGAAGGACACACAGAGAGGTGACATCGCCCATGATCAGTGCTCACTGATCCGGCTTACCTCTGGGCTGTCCCTCCTCCCTTCCAGAGAGCTCTGGTTAAGGGACATTACTTTTAGGTCACTTTTACTGCCCATTATGCTGCTCCTGAGACATTCCCAAGCCCCATGTTTACTCTTATCTTCTCCTTGGCATCTCACTACCCCCTGGTTATCCTCCTGCTATGTCCCCGGCCCTGCCACCCTGGTCCTATATAAGTATGGTTGGGATGGAATGAAGGGTCTCTGGTCATCAGGCTGAGACCTATCCTTTCTTGGTCATCATGAGCTGGGGAATGTCTTTGGTCCCGAATGCATCAGCAGGATGAAAGTTGACCCTCACTAGCCGAATGGGTTGACACACATGTCTGAATAACGCAACAATTTAGACAAAGGGAGAGCATGTTTAAAAGACGCAAATGATCCAAGGAAAACAAAAAATGTCCCCATAAAACTATTAAGTCCAGGTCCAGTCTCTTCCCATTGTTGATATTATTAAGAAAATAGTAAGAATAATTTCCAATTAATAATAATAATTATTATTATTATTAACAATAATAATTTCCATCCCACACACATCCCTCCTCAAACCAGAAGGAAAGGTAGTTCCTAGCTCATTGATGAATTGAAAGCCAGAGATATCATGAGGAATTCCAGAATGAGTCTCCTCCAATGTATTATTTTGGCATGAGGATTATTTTGAGCTACAGGCATTTAAGACCTAGCAAATTCAAAGAGAAACTTTTACATCTCCTTTAATTACCTAGAAGAACTTTAATAGTAGGTTTCACCATATGAAATATTACCAGAAATAACTTTTTAATGACCCAACTCTAAGGCAGGGAAAATCTCTAATTATTGGGCATCTGTTCTTTTCATCATGAGCATAACCCTTGCTTTAGAGCTCTGAGCTCCAGCCCTTTCCCTGGTTCAGGGGATCATATAAACTCAAGTTAACCTGCCTTCTGATTCCTCCTATATATATACTGGCTCCCTGCAGGTTCAAATAAAAATTTCCTGTTAATCTGTTTTGTGCTCATTTCATTAAAAGCACCTTGGAAGGGGAGATCTTTTGCTTCCTGACAATCACAACAGCAACAATGGGACATTCCTAACCAGACATAAACTGTAATTTATGGTTACAGATAAATATCCCTCAGTTGCCTAGCTGCTTATGTCCTTACCCAAAATTCAATGAATCAAATCCAGATAGACAGAAAAGGAAAAATACCAATTCATGATCATTCCAGCCATGTACAGTTAGTTTCATCTCACAAGACTCAGTGATGTGTTGTTATCACAGAAACAGAAAAACATTTGATCAAATGACTCAAAAAAGCTTTTGACATATTTGATAAAAAAAATATGCAGGAAGGTACCTTGAACAGCGCTCAGCAACGTATAAATATCTGGACTTGTCCTTGATTGGTGATGGGAATTCTCAAACTATCCAAACCCCAAACTGGAAGACTCAACCCTTAGGGAACGACTATTTTTCATGATGACCTTATTAGTGATACTAACCTGCACAACAATTCAAGAAAAAGTTGAAAAGGATGAAAAGGCATCAGGTGAGAGAGTGGGGAAATTGTCTTTACTTACAGGTGACCTGATCTTGGATGTCGAGAAGCTGAGGCCATTTCCAAACTAGTTCATGCCCCTGCTAAAGAAGCAGAATCTGGGAATGAAATTTGGGGCTCTGAGCCCTGGGTTAGATATGCAACAGTTCCATGGAACACAGAATCACCACAGTTTTCCAGGCTGCGATTACCCAGAGTTATCTATAGGGTTTCCTGGCTTCTGCAGATGACTTCAATAGGCTGCAAGTCAGCCTGCTGCTTGACTGCTACAAGGCTGCAAGGGCTCAAGGATACCAGGGCCTGGTGCTGCAAGGCTCGAATAAGCCCATGGGTTCCAGTTTCTGAGTGGGGCCATGAGCTCCCAGGGACACCGACCGATAGTGACTGACCATCCACTCAGGACTGACAGAAAGAGATGGAAATTCCCAACCAAAGGTGTCTGGAGAGAAAGAAGAAGAGAGGGGGAGAGATGCAAAACATGCAGCATCTCATCAATACATTATCTCTGGACCCTCATGAAACAGCAGGTGCTGCCCTGATCACTATCCTGGGTCCCTCTGACAGTCCAGGTTTTTCCTTCTATGCCCAGCATGACAAGGGGACTGTTCAAGGGGCATGTTAAGGTTCAACTGTCATTGCAGTGGGGTTATCCAAGGACATGTCCAAGTCCAATCGCCATTACATCAACACTGTGGAACATAGACCAAGTGAGAAGAAGGGCGCAGAAGAGTATGTGCAACATTAAAGGCATCTGCTGGGTGAAGCAGACCCTAGGAAGCAACACAATTTAGTCACAGAGCAGAGAAGATGAGTTCCAACAGGCAAAGCACCCAATAAAACCCAAAACCACTTTACTTTTATTAGTTGCTTATGTGTGTGTTTTTTGGGCTACATCTGGCTTTTCCCAGGCAGAGCTCAGAGACCTGCTGGGTGCTGACGACAAACCTGGTTGGCTGTATTGTCTCTCTGGCTGTCCAAAACTTGATTTTTTAAAATGACAACATTCTGGGCAGCTACTTGATGAAGGAAGATGTGGGAGTAATCATACAGACTTGAGTGGTGCAGAGTGCTTGCACCAGCTGAACAAGGGGCCGAATGCTCTTAATACAGCAAGTCTTTAGTCCTTGGAAATGACTGAGATGTTGGTGACAGTGCCCAGCATGGGACCATGTTCCCCATGGAACTCAGATATCCCAGTGACTATGAGCTGGAGAAGAAGGTGCTATGGCAGTTGAGGAAGACAGAAGTCTTGTAGGCAAGGACCCTGAGCCAGGGCAGGGCGGGGCAGTCAATGAGGCAGATTTGCACCTGCTCATGCAGCTCTGCTCAGAACAGACCCCGAAAAGGAGAGGCCCAACTCCAGGAGTAGACCGTGTGTGACCAATGCACCCAGTTCTATACATCACCTGTTTCATCTATCCATCCACCCATCCATCTAATCACCCATCTACCTACTCATATATCCACTCACTCATCCCTCTGACCTTCCACCTATACTACTCACCCACATATTCACCCATTACCCACCTATCCATCTGCCCATCCATCCATCCATCCATCAACCCACCCACCCATCCACCCACTCCCCCACCCACCCACCCACCCATCCATCCATCCATCCCTTTATCCGCCTACCCATCTACGCATCCAGCCACCTCTTGTCTATTCACCCACCCACCATCCAGAATGGTGAACAGAACAGCATTCTTTCATTGCATCCATCTATAGCCAGGTCCGCCCAAGGGAACTTTCCTCGGATTAACTAAAAGACACATTTTCCGGACCCTAGTGTGTCCTGAATTCTCTCAGCCCCGCTGAGACTGTGCTGTGTGTCACACACACATATCTTGAATGCTTTTCCTAATCCCAACTCTTGCTATCACTGCTGCTGGTTTTAGAATAAAGTGTTCACACTCAGGGTCAAGAACCCCCACAGGGGTGATAGTTGGTTCTGCAGGTGCCTGGCCTGAACCCTGACACTGGGGCCCGGGGGAGAACCTTGCAGGTGGCTGTGAGAAGCAAACACAGGTTTGCAGTCTGATTTCGCTATTGGCCATATTGGGATTAGTCTGAGCGACAGGTCATAGGCTACCCGATGTCTACATCCACATGTGGACCAGCAAAGGCTGCATTTCTTTCTCTCTGTGCAGCCAACTCAGCCCTGTCCGGCCAGAAGCCTGGAAGGCCAGGCCCTCAGGGGTGAAAGCTGTCAACCTGGGGGATGTGGGAGCATCTTCTAATACCCTAACTCCCTCTTCTGCCACTTCCCATCCCACAAACCTTGCCCCACATCACAAAGACCCTCCCAGCCCCAACACTGGAGTTGGGCCGGTCCAGAGCACTCTGGTTCCATCTAATTAGTCAGTCCTAATTGACATTAAGATAAATAACTTTTCAGATGATTCTGCCTCGTGAAACTGGGACTGGTGGGAGGCCAACCATCTCTAATTTAAATCAATGAATTAAAACAAATGTGATTTAGTGGATGCTGAAAGGAGAGGAAAAATTTAATGTGCTAATCAACTCATCCGTGTTGATAGTTGAGGGGGGGAGTCAAAAACCTATTAATCAGCGGTGGGTGCGGTGCAGAGAGGGGCACGTGTTGCTGGAGCATAATAAGCCACAATGATGGAACAGACAGCAGAGGCAAGTGTAGGGGCCTCAGGTGGGACCTTCCAGGTGAGAGCTCTGGGCTGCCCCTGCCCCCCACCCAAAGCACTCATCTGCTTTCCTCATGCTTGGTTCCTGTCAACAACACAGCTCAAGCTGATAGGACGTTGGAGTAAGTTTCTCTGAACTTTGATGGCACTGGCCAGAGATACTGGGGGGTTCAGATACTCGGGAGCAGCCTACTGCTGGGAGTGACCCACTGTAAGCCTGAGACTCACTGCATCCTGCTGAGATGCAGAATATGAGACCCCCCTCCTCTGGCCCCCATAACTCTGACTCCAAGCCCAGCCCATCTGCTGTGTCTTTCCTCTCAGTCCCTCTTTGGCCTGAGCAAACACCTGAGGTCAGATATCACCTCCTATGATAGAGAAGAGAATGGAGGAAGGACTGATTCTACTCAGAGGGACAAGGTTCCTCTCCTCCCTGGCCGACTCCCTGCTCTTTTGGGAACTGGGGTATCCCTTTAATAGCTGTGGGGAACCTCTTTGCAGATCTGGGGTGGCCTGAGGGGGCTACATCATCTCACTTCCCCTGTATGCATATCCTGGATGTGCCTAGTTTAGACCTCCCTCATTGCAGAGGGTCCCCACCTCCTTCAACTCTGCCCCCCAAGAAAGGGGCTGCTTTAGGCAGATATATTGCCTAATGGAAGCTTCCCAGCTCTGGAATTGGTCCTCAGCCCCCTGCTCCTGTCTCTCCTTGCGTGATTGGCTCAGCCAGGCATGGGGAGCCGTGGGGGGGGGGTGTATTGCAGATCTGTGGGGTCCTAGGCTGGGCTGTTAGAGCCTGTGACCAGCAAGAAACCACGGGGTCCCTGACTAAAGGGCACAAAGTGGTTCCCAGAGGCCTCCAGGGAACAAGGCGGCAGTAGAGGGAAGTCTGGATCACGTCCTTCAAATCTCTCTACAAATGACTCCCACACACGACAACACTCCCTGTCGCCATCATCAATATCATGTTTCGCTGCCCCTCACGGATCAATAACAACAAATGTTCTCCCAGTGCAGTGGAGGCAGGTGGGTGGCAGCCACGTCCCCCACACCCCCCTCCCCGCCCATGCACGCCTCAATAAATACTTCATTTTCGGTTCTTGCTGTTTCTAACCCTAGAGGCAAAAATTAAAAGAAAAAAAAAACCCACAAACAACAAAAAACAAACGTCCTGCCCACAGCCTCACTCTGCCACATTGCAAAGAGGCTGCCAAGTTTCCTGCACAGGCTCAGTCCCCACCGTTTCCCGCCCTGGGAAGTTGCATTGCTACCAATCAGGGCATCAGTTGGTGGCTTCATTAAAGCAACCTTAGGAAGCGTATGTGTGTGTGTGGGGGGGGGGGGGACCTCTACATCAGCTCCCCCAGGCATCCAGGACGAGAAATGGGGACACTATGGACCCGGCCAGCAGCACAGAGAGAGCTGATTAGGAGTGGCAGAGGGAAGCCGGGGAGTCAGTTCAGAACGGCTCATCAGGCCCATTATGGTCCCTGATGACTGTCATTTTCGTGCCACGCTCACCTGCCATCCCGCTATTTCGTCGTTTGCAACACAAAGCCCCGGAGATGGGAGTTTAGGGGAGCCAGGCTCTACTCCCGTATAGGTATTTCTTTCTGCCTGTGCATGACAGCAGAGAAACTCATGCCTTTCCAGGGGGGAAAAGAACGTGGAAGAGAAAGGGCCTCTGCGGGAGGGGGGGGGGTAGGGGACGGATGGCAATTAGGGAGCCCTCTGTCCCCAGATAATGCATGTTTGTAAACGCGGATTATATCCATGTTTATAAACATGGCCCAGCACTGTCTCCCTGAACACAGCTTTGGGACCTGCTCCTGGCTGCCGCTGCCTCACATGCCGCCCTGGTGGGTTCTCAGAGCCATGACTGGTAGAAGAAGCTCTTGGCTCTGCTCTGGGCGGTCTGGGACTTCAGTGGGGAGTCTGTACCTGGGTTTCTGGGCATGTATTCACGTTCCTAGGCATATACCTGCACCCTGATTCCTACATTCGCATCTCTGTCTGGATCTATACCCCGGTCTCTGTGTCTGCCCAGATCTCCCTCACCATATTCCAGGAGCTTTGCCTGTCCCCAGGTCTGTCCACATCTGTGTGTCTCTCTGTAGTGTCCATATCTCTGTTCATGTCCTGAGATCTCTGTTCACATTTGTACCCAAATCTGTTGGTCCTACATCTGTCCCTATGTCACTGTCCCTGAGTTCCAATATCTTCCTGGTCTCCATCCACATCTGTCCCTGAGTCCTGGCTTTGTCCAGGTCTCTGTCCACACACACACACACACACACACACACACACACACACACACACACACACACACACACACACACACACCGCACACCGTATCCCTAGCCTGATGTACTCATGTATCCTTGTCCCTATGTTCCTATCCTTGCCTGTGCCCGTATATCTCTCAACTGTGCCTACGTCTGCACCTGGACCAAAACACACTTTTATCCAAAGTCACATTTGCCTTTCTCTCTCTACCTGTCCCTACTTCTCCATTTCCATCTCTCCCTCTCTGTTCAGTCTAGGTGCAGCAGCTCCACCCTAGTCTAAATCTAGCTGCAGCCACATATTTCCACCATGCTTCCCACGATCACATCTAGAGCCACAACCCCCATGACACGCATCTCCTGCTCTGGCCTGGTCTACACCTGTAAAACTCTGGGACAGATGTGGGCCCAGACTTCTGTGCAATAGGCCTTTACATCTTGGGGCCTAGGACCTCGGCGGGTTTGGGCAGACATGACCTGGACCTTGTATCAGATGGGAGGGGCTGGGACTAGGTGGGTGGGGGCTGTAATTTTTAGATGGGCGTGTCCTGGCCTGGATGTGTGTGGCCTTGCCCAGATGAGCAGAGCTGGGTCTGAGTAGGAGGGGCTGGGGCCAGGTGGGTGGGGCCTAGAATCTAGGTGGGTGTGTCTGGTGCCAAAGTAGGAATGGTCTTGTATCATATGGGCGGAGCTTGGGATGAATAGGATGGACTGGGACCAGATGGGCTAGCCTGGGATGGGTTTGCTGGTGTAGGCAGGTCCTGGGACCTACCTAGGTGGGAATGCTTGGGGACTGGCTGGGAGCGGCTTTTCACCAGATGGGCAGGGCTGGGGCTAACTAGGAGGGGTTACAACCAGGTGGGCTGTTCTGGCTCTGTTCCTGAGAGCCAAAGCACTCAGCTTGGATCTCACTCCATGCCAGGGGATGCCCCATCTCCAACTTCTCAGCAAAGCCCGTCGCCATGGAGACCATAGCTTGGCGGCCGATGCCAATCCTTGTCTCCCCTGAAATCCGTGGGCAGTGATGCCACGCTGGTTCTGGACGTATCAAATGGGTTTTTAACTTTTATGTGGGGCCGTGCAGGCTGTGCCCGCTAATTAATTAGGCATGGCTGCCAGCGAGGCCCCCTTGACGCTGATTTCGAAGTGCTGGAAGGAGTCAGATGGTCATCGAGGTGAGTGCTGGCCGGTGCGAGCATCTCTCTGACATGGTCCTGCTGTGCTCAGAACATAGCAGGGCACCGGCCTTTTCTGTGGCCCTGATGCGGGTGTTCTGGGGGCTCAGCCATGTCTACTGACCATGGGTCACCAGGGGTGAACTCATCTTGGCTCTAGAGTGCGACGATGCTGGGCTCTGACTGCTGGGCTCTGACAGGGGTGGTGATGGGAGGACCTGGGGCTCTTAAGCATCGCCAGCTTGGGGTGCAGTGCAAGCTGCAAACCTCTATGCTTCAAGGCCCCCACAGTGACCTGTGGGCCTGCCAGGGCCCACAAGTTCTGAAAACTGAGGCCTGCAAGGGAGTGAGTGATTGAATGAATGAGTGAGTGAGTGAGTGAGCTAGTGATCGCCCCTCACGGGCAGGCCTGCAGTAGAGACGGCAGTCCTGTGCGGCCATCAATATTAGTTCCTCTTAATAGTGGGGTCTTATCGACTCGTAAGAGCTTAATTATCAGGAAGAATGACCCTGTCTGTTAGCAGCAGAAAAATGATCAAAACCGAAACTGCATAAATGCAAATTGTTCGTGTGCCCTGTTATAAATAAGATTGATTGGCTTGATGGGATTGTAGGTTAAAGAAAAAGGGGTGTTTGCTTGGGGGCTTCCAGTGTGGACGGGGTGGGGGTGTCATCACAGCCTGATGTTTTTCGGGGTCGGATGCAAAGCCCCTGACCACGCTGCAGAGTTGAGCGGGGTTTCTGCACCAGACATCGCCCCCCCCCATCAGAACCCCGAAAAGTTGTGCTCTGGAGCTGAACTGAGCCCACCCTGGTGGCCCAGGACTGACAAGCTGAGCCCTGAGAATTCTTACATCGAGGCCACAAAAAGGCCGGAACTCCAACCAAGGGGAGGGTGAGGACCGAACCTGCCCAGAGGCCCCATCACAGGCACTGTGGGTGGCCCTGACGGTCCCTCCTGCTCTCTGCAGGTTCCAAGCAGAGTTTGGGTCAGCCCAGAGGTTTCTGCCAGTACCACTTGGTTCCTGTCCCATGACCACTCAACATCCCTCAGCTGACACAGTGACAGAAGGTGACAAAAACAGCCTCGTCCTGATCAAAGCAGCATCTTCTAGATTTAACTTAGTCATTCAGGTCCTGCGTCCAGGGGCACATGGTGGATGGGGCCCTGCAGCCCCCCAATATCCAGCCACACGAGACACAGCCCCCCAACATTCAGGCACATGAGATACAGAACCCCCAATTCAGACACATGGGAACACAGTCTAACTGTCAGGGATGGAGCTCCCAACTTTAGGCACATGAAGACAGAGCACCCAAACATCTAGGCACATGGGGATGGAGCCTAGTAGAGGGACAGTTGGCACAAGGTTCTGCGTGTTATTCTCGGTGCAGGGCTCACCATGACCAGGTATGTAGCATGTATGGGGCTGCACCACAGAGAAGTCAGGAGCAAAACCCACATCCAGCCCCTCTTACCGCACCCCTCACTCGCTGCCCGGCTCCCTGAGCTGCCCAGTCTCTGGACTCGAGGTTCAAGTCATCCCTGTGTGAGGGGCAGGAGAACAACATGGAGGGACAGGTGGAAGTGTCTGAGGGATGGGAGGACATTGCGGAAGGACAGAGCGACTGAAGGGTGTTGCGATGGACAGATAGACATCATTGAGGGATGGAAAGACAAATCGCTGAAACTTCTTCAAACCCTTCACAGGGCTGAAGCAGAGCAAGCTCTGCTGACTCCAGATCCCACAGGATGGGGGTGCATGTGCCCCCCCCCCCGCCTCTATTCCTGGCTTC
Organism: Suncus etruscus; assembly: GCF_024139225.1. Taxonomy (NCBI): domain Eukaryota; kingdom Metazoa; phylum Chordata; class Mammalia; order Eulipotyphla; family Soricidae; genus Suncus; species Suncus etruscus. The sequence continues at coordinate 2,440,136 of NC_064853.1, forward strand.
CCCACTCTGTGCTGTGTTCTCAGGGCTGGATTCTGTGTCTTTGCAAACCTGCCTCATTCCAGCCGCAAACTCGGGGCTGCTTTGGGCCATGATTTACGAGGCCTTCCCGGGTCTGCGCCGAGGAAGCATCAGTGACACATTTGGGCTAAAAAATACACGCGTCTTCTCAGGGTTTTTAAGCACCGAGAACATAAAAGGGAAATTGGCCGGATCCGCAGGCAGAGGCGGCCGAGGCCAATAAGACATAGAATATGGCACCTGGCCCCGAGGCTCCGGTGATGCCATCAGTGGGAGCGACTCCAAGGAAGATGCTTCGTTATTGAATAAAACCTGCACGGGGGGACCACAGGGCCTCGGCCGGGTAGCCACCGGGGCTGGAAATCTCCGGTAATGGGAATTTCCAGAGGCTATTACAGAAGGGCTTGCATGGGCGATGAAACGGGTCGCACAGAGCTGTAAATATGCATTTCTGCCGCCCCCTCAGTGCCCACGGGTGCAGAGGCAGGAGCCCAGACAGGCCTGTCTGCAGTCTGCAGGGGAGAGGAAGGCAGCTTCCCAGAGGGGGGACATGCACCTCCCGCTCAGGGCAGAGCGGGAGAATCCTGGAACATGCAGGCCTGGGCTCGGGGTGGAACAGAGGTGGCAGGTGGCAAGGGGATGGCACAGATGGGGAAGGGGTGCAGTGGGGAGGGGCAGCCCCACTCGAAGATGCCAACAAGCCTAATTCCCCACCCAAGTGACTGGCACAGTCCAGGACTGTCCCTCAGCCCTGTGTGCCCCCCCTTGGGTCACAGGGTCACCCTATCAGTAGGACTGAGCCTGGATTCTCCTGGCAGCCTAGGCTGGGTCCTCAGTTTTTTTTGGGGTGCACTGGGGGAACCATGCCCTCAGCCTCACAGATCTGAAACCTGGAACCTAGCCAGGCCCAGTGGCCTAGAAAACGCTGAGGAATCTGGTTCCTCGTGCCCCGGTGTCTGGTCACCGCCTGCCAGACGGGAGACCCCAAGCAAAGACTGTTTAAGGTCTGGTATCTGGACGTGGCATGTATCTAGGGTTGGGAGGGCGCCATGAACACAGTAGGTGGTGTTTTGGGAAACAGGTGGGATCACAGTCAGGTGCTTCTGACATGTGTTTGGGGACTGGAGATGACTCAGTTGTTTCTTTGTGTCTCTGGGATAAGGGTCAGCAGGGTCCTAAGTCAAGGCCACTGAGTCTTAGGGCCACAGGGGCTGTGGGGAAGGAGGACTCTGGCCTTTTTTTTTGGCTGAATCTAGCTCTGTGATTTTCCCTTTGGGTGACGCGTCCCCTCGCACCCCCCACTTTTATTCTATTCTGGGAGCCACTTTTTCTCCAGGGACGAATCGAGCTGGCACGGAAGGACCCCAGGGGTTTCCTGTACTTTCTGTCTCCTGGCACCCCGGAGCTGCAGCCACAGAGGCAAAGGATGGAGGTGAAGATAGAGAATGAGACAGGCTGTGTGTGCACAAGTGGTCGCCCCAGTCCTGGAACCAGGCTGCTGGCCCTGCTCCCCGCAGGGCAGAGAGATTCCAGAGTGTGCGAGTGTGTGTGCGAGTGTTTGGTTGGGTGTGGTGAGTTTTTGGATGTGTGAGTGTGTGCATATGTGCAAGTGTGTGTGTGAGTGTGTGTCAAACTATATATGTGAGTGTGAGTCACACCTACCATCACCCCAAGGCCCAGGCCCCAGGATGCATCAAGCGCCCGTTTCCGGTGGCGAGAGAAGGGGCCGAATCCCTCCTGGACCATGTATGCATGGTCCATGTATACAAGCATGTACCTATGTGTGCTCATACCCGCCCACTTACCAGGCTGTCTGCCTCCCAGGTCCAACTCTGCGCCCTGGCAGAGGAAAGGCCATACCCAGCTGCCCTGTACAGCCACTGGGACCAAGGCTGAGGTTCCTTGTGGGGATCCGGAGGGCCTCCGGGAAGGAGGGAGTGACATTCTACATAGGGTGCCCCTGGGGGTAGCATCACATGCTGAGAGCTCCTGTAAGGACATGGGGAGAGGATGTAGCAGAAGCCATGAGGGGCCCCCAAACTGGGCTGAAGAGGGGTGCACGGATCTCAGACACTTTCTCTGGCTGTGGGTCCCTCTCAGGCTGAGCTTTGGCAGCATGAGACAGTGAGGGAGGACGAGACCAGGCCTGCCGACACCCCGATTCTCAGGACAGAGACCAGCCCCTCCCTCCTGGCCGACACCACCCTATTCTCTGCTGCTTCGCTGCTGGCTGGAGCAGGTCCAGTGGCCATGGGCTGCAGGGCCGCTTCTCACGAGCTTCCTCCTCCTCAGACCAGTCAGTACTGCTCAGGACTCAGAACAGGGGAGACCACACATGCCCCGCATGTCAGTTCATGTACAGGCACACACGTATGAACACACATGCAGGGATATATAAACAAATACATATGTGTGGCATGAATGAGCATGCTGGCACGGTGTACAAACACATGCACGATGCAACCCACATGTGCCTGTGTGTAGAACACACGTGATTGCATACATGTTCAGGTGTGTGAGTACATGTGAGTGCACAGGTGTGTTGGGGCACCAGGCCCCCAAAGCAGGCCTGGCAGCCCCAGAGTGGGGTCCATGTTGGTGGAGCCTGGTGCCTAGTCGCCCCAGTCCTGGAACCAGGCTGCTGGCCCTGCTCCCTGCAGGGCAGAGAGATTCCAGGGTGCGAGTTCTCCCAGCCTTCCCTGCACCAGCGCTCACTCCTGAGCATCAGGACCCTTCTCCCCTGCACGGTACTTACTGTCTCCCCATCCTTCCTCCCACGTCCCATCCCTCCGGGCCCATGCAGCTCAGTCACAGAGGCTGAAGCCAGAGCTCTTTCGCCTCGGCTGGGAACTGCGTTTCTCAGGAAAAGGAAACTTCTACGAAAAGCAATTTAACTTGTAATTTTATTTGCTGTGGAGTAGCTTAAGCCATGATTGTATTTGATGGAGAGCTGAAATGCATAAAGAGATAAATGGCTTAATTTGAATCAATATTAATTTACTGCAATTTGCTTTTAACTTTACTTCGCAGCAAATGAAATTACTCTGCTCAGGAGTCCTTTGAAAACTTTTCCTCTGCTCAGAGAACTGAGCTCATCTGGCACTGGTTGTTGGTGACACCAGCGCTGACCCAGCCCGAGGCCTCAAAGCTGCTGGCTCTAAAGGGGCACTCAGGGTGGGGAGGCTGGCCCCTCTGGCCAACCCCCCAGGTTTGGAAACAGAGTCGGGAACGAGCTCCAAGATGGGGCATGAGAGATAGATTTGGTTTCCTGGCATCAGACTTGGACAGGATACACACAAAGCCAGTGCACTCACCACTGAACTATCTTTCTGGCCCGCAGAATGACTGAGAATGGACCCGAGAATGGGTTTATTCAGGCAGCATCAGGCCAAGGCTGGCCGGCTCATGTCCAGCATCTGTGTTGGTAGGTGGCTTTGTCCTGGGTCCTGTTGTCTCTTGGGCCTTTCCCTAGAATTCCTGCTCTGAGCACTTTCCCTGGGAGAACTTAGGGTCCTAGACTCAGGGCTCCTGACTGCTATACTCACTCCACTCTGTCCCCTTGCAGAGCGGAGTCTCCTTTCTGGGACGCAGCTCGCTGCCTTGGAGAGTGCCCGAGGGAGCCGGGGAAGTGGGAGCGCAGAGAGGAAGCAGGTAGGGGTGCCGGCTGCAGCTTCTGTCTTCGCAGCTCCTGAAGTGGTGGTTTTCCCTGGAGAAAACGCAGTTGATTTTCCAGTCTGAGTGAGAATACGAGCACGGCCCTTAACTACAGACGCTCAGTCTTCCGGCGACTCGGTTGGATGGTGTCTGTTCAGCAAATTAATTCGCATCACGTCGCCTCCTAGCCGAGGCATCGAGTCCCTGAGCATGCCAAGGGGCCCGTGGGCGGCTTGTTTTTGCTCCTGTGCACACGTATGTCCGTGTTTCTCCGGGAGCTCGAGACAGTTCTCGGTGCCACTTGGCCGAGCACAGAGGAGAGAGCGCGTGTTTGACTGGGCGTCACGTGCCCCAGGGCTGAGGGAGCATCAGGGTTGACTGGAGGGGCTGGGAGCAGGTCAGACAAGCCTTATGGGTCTTCTGTGTTCACCTCAGATGGGCATCTGGGACCCACAGCCCTGATAGTCCGTGGAATGGAAGGACCCTTCCCCTGCTGTGTGTCTTGCTGTGAGCAGATGCTCCAAGATGGAACCTCTGTGGGGCTTGACAGTATGAGATGGTAACCCAGAAGGGCAGCCCAGCCTCACCTAGCCCTGCCCGGCCCAGCGTGTCTGGCCTGATGACCCTGCTTGCTCAAGGGTAGAGTACCAACTGGGTACCCTCAGCTCAGGATCAAGTACCAATTGGGAGTACTCATCCAAGGGCCAAGCACCAACCAACTGGGAGCACTCACCTGAGGACTGGGTACTAACTGGGAACACTAACACTAACACTCCCAATTGGGAGCACTCACCTGAGAGCCAAGCACCAACTGGGAATACTTACCAGAGGGATGAGTACCAATTGGGAACATTCACCTAAAGGCTGAGCACCAACTGGGAGCACTCACCTGAAGGCCAACTATCAATTGGGAGTACTCACCTGAGGGCCAAGCACCAACTAGGAGTATTCACCAGAAGGCCAAATATCAGCCAGACCCCTCAGCTCAGGACCTGTTGGGAATCCTCAGTTGAGGGCTAAGTACCAGTCAGGACCACTCAGCTATGGTCTGAGTACCATTCAAGTACCCTCAGTGGAGGGCTGAGTACTAACTGGGAGTACTGAGCAGATGGCCAAGTCCCAACTAGGAACCCTAAACTCAGAACAAAATACTAACCAGGTGTACTCAGTTCAGGCCTGAGTACCAGAATTTAATACTAGGGCCACCTTGCAGTGGGGCAGGGGTGCAGCATAAACTGGGGTGAAAGAGGAGGAGAAAAAGATGGAGGAAGAGGGGGAGGAAAAGGAGAAGGAATAGGAGGAGGAAGAGGAGAAGGAAGAGAAGGAAAAGAAAGAGAAGGAAGAGGAGGAAGAGGAGGAGAAGGAAAAGAAGGAGAAAGAGGAGAAAGAAGAGGAGGAAGAGGAGAGGAAGAGGAAGAGAAGGAAGAGGAGGAAGAGGAGAGGAAGAGGAAGAGAAGGAAGAGGAGGAGGAGAAAGAGGAGGAGGGGGAGGAAAAGGTAGAGGAGGAGGAGGAAGTGGAGGAGGAGGAGGAAGAGGAAGGCACCAGGGAGGTGGAACACAGCCACCAGGGCTAAGAGCTGCTCGGTGCGGACTGACTGGAACTTTCTGGAAAGGCAATTAGGACTCCCAGGGCCTCTCAGTAAAGCGGTGATGATCCCTCCTTTCAAAGCAATTGCTCATAAAATTAAAGCCTAAAAGGCAGCGAGGGCAGGAGAGAGACGGAATACAAATTGGGTTTTAGAGAGAGAATCTGTAATTATGGCGAGCAGGAGAGAGAGGCTGATGCCGCGGGGATCTGGCTGGGCCGTGGCCGCAGATCCCAACAGCAGAATATCGAGGCCCTGCCCTTCTCCCCTATCCGGTTGGGTCTCCTGCACTGTGGGCGGCCCAGGGCAGTAACATGGACCCATAAACTGGCCAGCCTTGCCTGTGAGCTAACCTCCGCAGGGGTGGAGGTTGGGGATGCTGCCTACACCCACCCTTGGGACTCAGGCCATCCCTGGGGCTCCTCCTGATAGGTGTCCTCACATTAGGGAACAATAGGGGCTGGAGAGACAGCATGGAGGTAAGGCACTTGCCTCGCATGCAGAAGGTCGGTGGTTCGAATCCCGGCATCCCATAGGGTCCCCCGAGCCTGCCAGGAGAGATTTCTGAGCATAGAGCCAGGAGTCGCTCCTGAGCGCTGCTGGGTATGACTCTCCCCACCCCAAAAATAAAAACATTAGGGAACAATAGTGTCCCTTGGCTTCATCCTCCCTCCCCCTTACCCCTGGCTGCCTGCCCATGACCAGCTCACCTGACATACTTGGGGTGCACAGCCCTTCACTCTGTGTCCCCAACCCCACTTCTCATGCTTTGGGAAACTGTGACTAGGGCTCTCCCACCTCCCAAGTTCTGTGTTTTCCTGCACCCAGTGCCCCACCATTCCCTTTGAACCTGACCTGAGGCAGGGTGAGAAACTTTGACATTGTCTTAGCCACCCCTCCTTACCCTGACTTCTCCACTCCCCCTCAGAGACAGCCCCAGCAGGGCACCAACACCAGCACCTCCTGGGCACCTGTCTAGTCCCAGAGTGTGAGCTGGTCTGGAGGAGAGAGGAAGTATGTTCAGGAGGGGCCAGTCCTGCCCAGGGGCTGCTGGAGGGAACAGGCGCTCCCTTGGAGATTTGGCCCAAGAGGACAGTGGCTGTGGGTAGAGGAGGTTAGAGGCAGCTCCAGCCACTCAGGGACAAAGCCACAGGGGATGTTTCCAGGCGCTGGAACAGATGAAGGGGATAAAGAAATCGTGGTACATCTACGCCATGGAGTAGTACACAGCTGTCAGAAAAAAATGAAGTCATGAAATATGCTTAGCTGTGGATGGGTGTGGAGAGTTTAAAACGAGTCAAAAAGGAGAGATCACACTCATATATAGAATGATCACACTCATCTCTGTGCTATTAAAGAAGATAGGTAATAATACCTAGAGATGACAGAGAGAGACAAAGGCCAGAAGGACAGGTCCAAGGGAGGAAGCTCGTCACAGAGAGTGAGAAGTGTAGCGAGGGCAGAGAAGGGAGCACTAAGACAGTGAAAGTTGGGAAGGAGCACTCTGGTTAGGAACTGGGTGCTTAGAGGAGGGAAAGGGATAGGCATGGTACCCTTTCAGGAACAGTACTGCAAATCACAGTGGCTAAAAGGGAAAAAGGAAGAAAAAGTGTGTTTCTAGAATTAGGCCACAGATTCCAAAGCCAGAACACTGGAGAGATGCGGGTGTGGAAGCAAATGTTGGTGTAGGAAATCACACACACACACACACACACACTCTCTCTCTCTCTCTCTCTCTAAAGAGGGAGAAATGGGTCCAGAAATTTTATTTATTTATTTTTTATTATTTTTTAAAATTATTATTATTATTTTTATGAGAACTAAGATGCAAAGAAAGAGGACAAGGTAAAGTTACAGTGGGAAGACAACCACCCATAAACAGAATTCTCAGAAGAAATCACCTTGCTGATACCTTAATTTTGAACTTTCAGCCCAAGAACAGTAAGAAAAAAAAAACAAAACACATGCACAATTATTTTGCCCCTCAAGTCCCCAGATTGCAGTACATTATAACATTTCTTAGCAGTACACAAAGCAATCTAAAGCCACAAAATTTATGTAACTCCTTTAACATTGAAGGCATAGTATTATTATTTTTTACAGTTTCATGCACATGCATATTAGTTTAAGTGAACCTCAAAAGTTTAAGTGGTTTTTTTAAGGATTAGAGTCAAAGGAGCACAGCAAAAACGGTGTTAAAGTGGCAATTGTCGTTTGCATATGCCCAGCAAAATATGGGGGACATGGAAAGGAAAAGCCTTGGGTCCAGGAATTTTAACACATAAGTCTTCAGCTCCTAAGAAGTCACAAACTCCACGGGAAGTCTGGAAACACAAGAGAACGTTTTCCCGAAAATCTGAGTATTCATTAGGAAGGAAGAAACAACAGCCAGAGGTGAATATAGGTGGTCCAAACATCAATTCAAAGTGCTACATTCAAAGATGTTTCCAACCAATGAGTAATAAGGGGTATACTGAGTGGGATGAGATTAATCCCATGTGTGTGTGTGTGTGTGTGAGAGAGAGAGAGAGAGAGAGAGAGAGAGAGAGAGAGAGAGAGAGAGAGAGAGAGAGAGAGAGAGAGAGAGAGAGAGGGAGGGAGGGAGGGAGACAGAGAGAAGGAGAGAGAGAGAGAATATCTGCTATAGAGGCAGGCAGGGAAGAGGGCAGAAGGGAGGGCGGGAGGGAAACTGGGGTCACTGATGGCGGGAAACATGCCCCGGTGAAGGGGTTGGACATTGTATGACTGTAACTCGATCAGGAACAAGTTTGGAACTGTGGATCTCATGGTGATTCTATTAAGGGATCTATTTATTGAACCCTCTCCCCCCATGGGAATGGCCATTGGGTTTATCTTTGCGCTGACTAGTCTCTGTAGTGGCTGAGGCACTGACAGATACACCCATGGCAACATCTATGAGCCTGCACGTCATTTAGTTGATGGAACAAATATAGCATCTGAGGCAGGCAGAAAGGGGGAAGGGAGGGAGAGGAAGAGGAAGGGAGGGAAGGAGGGTGGGGGAAGAGAAGGAAAGGAGGCGGAGAATGGGGCAGAAGAGGTGGTAAGAAGTAGGGATGTTTGGGTGACCCTGAGTCCTGGAGGTCCTTGTGGCCATTTGTTTCTGGATCTGGACACTCTGCTCCTCATGCCGCTCACCCAAGGGTGCCCCTGAGCTCACCTGGCCTCAATGCCCCACCCTCTGTCCATCATCTGTCGGTGCGTCCATCTGTCCATGAGTGACCACCAATGTCTTTTGGCAATGGACATAACATCATGCCCATGTCTGTCCTGTGGATGGACTGACCTTCTGAGCCTGAGTGTCCTTAGGGATCTCAGCTTGTCCTCCTGGGGCTGCTGCCAGTGGCTAACCCCCCACATGAACTGTGGGGTCCACCAGGGGGAATAGAGGGTACAGGTTCCACAGCTTACTGGGGTGACCTGGACACAGCCCACCTGTAGACTCACTGCAGCCCACGATACAGGGTTAGGGAGACTTCAGCTCCATCTCTGTTCTTGGCTGAGTGAGACCCACGGATACTTCAGTTAGTTCTGTAGCCAGCACCTTCTCATCTCAACCCAGCAGGCCCTGGGACCCTCCACAGCCTGTCACCCACTAATAACCCGGGATAAGGCACAGTTGCTGCTTCCAGAAATATCCCCTTGCCTTCCCCACGTGTGTGCCTAAACTGCGGGCTCAGGGGGGCCTGTGTCCCTACTGTTCCCCAGAGGATGAATAGTTGGTCTCAGTGCCCAAGATGTAGGGTGGTGTTCTGTGCCAATGATCAGTAGCGGAAGGAGATTCCAGGGCCTGCAAGAGACACTCCACAGTTTCCAAGGCTCAGAGCCCTGCATGGCTGACGTGGTCCAAATCTGTGTCTGAAGCCAGAGCAGCAGAGTGTGGCTGTGAGTGTTTGTTCTGGGAGAAACTGTGTGCATCACCCCAGAACCCTGGAACAGGGGATGTTACATCTGCTAGAATCCCTGGGAATGTGCGAGCATTTCCTCAGTCCAGGCAGCCCATCTTGCTTTGTCTTTCCCTTCTGGAGAGACTTGCCCAGAGAGAGGCGCAGGTGCTGTTGGTGGGGCTCACACACACACACACACACACACACACACACACACACAAATGTGCACACGCAAGCACATATAGACACACATGCAAACTTGCATACACATATGGCCACATGAAGCTGTAAGTACACACAGACTCAGTCCCCCATACTCAGGCCACAGCTGAGCCAAGCTAGAGTTTAGTGCCTCCCCGGACCCCCAGAACCCCGGCCTCACTTTGACCCTCCAGGAGAGTCACTCGTTCACAATCAGCATTTTTTTTTGTTCAATTATGTTTTTAAGACCCATAAATACTTAACAATGTTCAACACAAATAAATCCTGGGGGAGCTGCCCTGTGCACCCCTGTACCTTCCACAGGATGTCCCCATCCCATCCTGACAGTCTGAGCTGGACCAGCACCTCTGACTGCCAAGGTGAAGGCTTTGGACAGAAAACAGCGGCGATCTCAGGGCCCTCTGGCTCTGGTGCTGGGTCCTTCCCTGGGCGGCCCAGGCCTGGGGCACACAGACTGGCCTGGAACTGAGGACTGCTGGCCAGCTTTGCTCTGGAATCAATCGTTCTTTGCTGATGCCACCCCGACCCTCCCGCTCAGCCGTCCATGCTCCCTCTGGCAGCAGCAGGCCACAGGGTCCTGAGAGACTCTGAGGCTGAAGCAAACATCTTGGGGTTTTTCTTGTTTTGTTTTTGGGCCACACTGGCTGTGCACAGGGGTCACTCCTGACTCTGTGCTCGGGACTCAACCTGAGTGGGCTTGGGGGGCAAGCAAACAGATTTTGCCATCTCTCTGGGCCCCTGGCATGATCATCTGTCCAAGGGGGAAGGATCACAGCTGAGAGGGGAGGGTACAGGCCAGAGCCCACTCGCAGCTGCGTACGTCACTATGAGTGTGTGCATTGGGCACCTGGAAATAAGCCCTGTGCATGACACACACATGTCTGTGTGTACAGTGTATGCTCATGAACATGGCATGGGCATGACTGTGTGTGCGGGTGCCTGAATTCTATGTACGCACACATGCACAAAGATATATGTGACCTTTGCAGACATGAATCTTGACAAGCAGCGCCTTGTGCTACATACATGACACATGCATGTCTTTATGTATGGCATGTACCATGCATGCATGAGTGGGCTCACATGCATAGGTGTTTCTGCTCACCCATGATCATGTGCACAGGGCCCTGTTTGTCACACGTGTGTGTGAGCAGCAGGAATGACCACCAGCCACATTAATCCAGTGACCCAGCCAAGCAAGTCCTAGTGCCTTAGCTCCAGGCTCATCCTTCTTCTCATAGAAATGAAGTCACCTCCAGCTCCTGCACCAAATAAACAGTGATCTGGGGATTCACTGCCTTGGCTCGTGGGCAGGCAAGGAGGTCACACTGGCACCCAGAAATATGCCACAGAGTCTCTGACATTCAGAAGGGGGATTCCACTCAGCTTGTGGCAATGCTAAATCTGCGCATGAGCCTTTTGCTAAGTTCAGCGGGAGAAAGTGAGGAGACCCACTTGGGGTGTTTTCTCAGGCACTTATCTTCCCTCTCACCCCAAGTGCTGCTGAACTTGAGCCACTGGCACTTCTCAGAACCAGGCGCAGAGTTGGTGCGGCTGGGCCACCGCAGGAGAAGCAGCCCTGGTAGAACTGCTGCTCCGGTCCTGGGTCACCTCAAGGATTAGTCGGTTCTGTGGTTGAGTCAGGTGAGCGTGGGCCTGGTCTGGAGCATGCAGAGACTTGCCAGAAATCCAGGCTCAGCCATCCACGCGCTCTTTGTGGCCCTGCTCAGAGATGGGGAGCTGAACCCCAGCTCAGGCCAACCTTCAGGGGGAACACTCAGGGCCCAATCTAGTCTCCATAGGAAGTACAGTCTGATTGGTTCAGAAGCACATGCCCCTGAGGCAGGTTTTTGGCAGCCCCGTTGCTTTGGGGTTTATTTCCGTGAGTTTTTCATTATTCCCAAGATGCTAAACAGATTAAGTTCTAAAAGTCTTTACCAGGCGGAGCTGGCCTGGAAGCAATGCTTAGAGTATAATTATTGATCCCGAGAAAGGTAGAGGGGGCTCGTTCCTACAGCAGCAGCTGCTGGGGACCCTGCAGTGCCTGGCTCTGAGACTTGACTCTTATCTGAGAAACACCCAAGGTTTCCACATGATCACACAAATGTGTAAGGGGACAGGCTGGATTGTTTGTTCCTGTTTGACCACAAAGACAGAGAGGCCTGGTGGGACTTGGGAGTTGCAAGGGGGGGGGTGGGGGGGAGTGAAGGGACCGAGGACCCACTGCAGGGGTCAGGGGGCCTCGAAATTGCAGGCACGGTGCTCAGGGCCCAGCCCTCCGGCAGTGCATCCTCTGTCCACCTGACCAGTGTCCGTCCTTGTGGCTGTAATTAAGCGAGATCCGCTGACGGGGCGGCTGTTCAGCCATGAACCACTGCAGCCCACAAGGCTCCTAATTAAAGCCGTAAATCCATCCCAGCCTGTGAGGTGTCAGGCGTGCTAGACTCCCCGGGACTCCCCTCGAGTCAAGTGTTGGGGGAGGGAAGAAGCTTTATCTGCAATAAAGCAAAAGGGAGAAGAGAGAGCAGGAGGGAGAGGAAAGGGGCGGGTAGGTGTTTGGTGGGTGCAGCTGTGACCCAGAGACCCTGTTTTCCTTCAGAACTGACAGTTCCAGATTCTGCAGTTTCTTCCTCAAGGACAAATTCATGACCTCCCTGTAAAGAGGTCAGGATGGGGGAGAGGGTGAGGGAGGCCGGGGAGCACCAGAAACATGAGTAGTTGCATCTACACAATCGGGGAGCTGTTCCCAGGAAGACAGGTCCAGGACAGAACAGCTTTTCATGGGGTGCGGGGTCCAGAGAAGATGCTGAGAGTGACATTTCCCCTCCAATTTTGTGGGAGATAAGTTGGGGGCAATGATAGGGAAAGTTGTCTTTGGCAGATGTCAGAGGATCAGTCCATTTTTGACCAGCTAAGATAATACAGAGACTTTAGGGCATTGGACACAGTTGTCATGAAACCCCCAACTAAGAAAGATCACAGTCATGAGGGTCCTACAGTCTCTAAGGACCACTCCTCTCCTTAAGAATGTCTGAGGGAGGGGCTGGAGCGGTAGTGCAGTGGTAGGGCGTTTGCCTTGCTCACGGCTGACCTAGGATGGACCACAGTTCAATCCTCCAGCGTCTCATATGGTCCCCCAAGCCAGGAGCGATTTCTGAACACATAGCCAGGAGTAACCTCTGAGCATCACTGAGCGTGACCCAAAAACCAAAACCAAAACCAAAACAAACAAACAAAAAAAGAATGTCTGGGGGATCTGGAGAAAGAGTGAGAAACGGAGAGGGGACAAGGGGTTCTGTGGTCACCTGCAGTGGGACTAGGACCCTGTTCTTCCATGACACCACAAAGGTGACTGCATTCCTTTGTGTTGGTTTGTTTGCTTGTTTGTTTGGTCTCATCCTGTGTGCTCAGGACTGACTCCTGGTGTTGCTCTCAGGAATCACACCTGATGGTGCTCAGGAGACTATGGGATGTTGGGGAATTGAACCCAGGTCAGCTGCATAAAATCAAGTGTCCTCTCTATTGTAATATCGCTTCAGCCTCTGACACTATAGTCTTCAACCAAGGAGGACAAAGCAAGATAGACAGATGATGCCCAGAGACCCAGTCCCCTCCGGGATACTCCATCAGGGATAAGTAAACCCCTGTTGAATATGAGGGGCCTATAAAACAGAAGAGCCTCCATTCCTGGATGGAGCCTTCTCAGGGGATCCAGGATGGGTCAAGACCAGTGGCAGAGGCACAGTTACTTCCCCCCAGCTTCCAGGTGAAACTTGGAAGTGTGTAGAAGGGGCTCTCCAGGCTTTTAGAATAGTGGGGGAACATCTCAGGAACCAACAGCCAAGCAAGATCCACCTAACTCATGAGCAAAACCCAACTCCCCAGCCTGAAACCCCCAGCCTGAGCTCAACATGCTCTGCTCCCCAACACTGAGGCTTCAAACCGTGACACGAAGCAAACAAGTGACCACAGGAAGAGCATCTGGTGAGAATGGAAATGGAATTACAAAAGGAGGGGGCGGGCAGAGCTGTGAAATGAAACGTGGATCTTGCTGAAATGAAAACAGGGAAAACGATGGACACGGTGGAGGGTGGAGAGTAGACTAGACTGCAGACAGAGAGAGACACAGAAATGCCTGAGTCCCAGCAGGAAACAGGCTCCTCTGAGAACAGTTTCCAAGATTGAGGTCAGAATTCTACAGTGAGGACGGAAGACACCGTGAGAATTTTAGGGATAGATGGAGAAGTGAGGGATTCTAGGCATGGTAAGGTGGGAAACCCGTTCTGGGGCACTTGGTAGTCAAAGGTCAAAACACAGAAGAGGAAGCAGAAAATTGAGGGAGTTTGTCAGTAAAGATGGCAGCAACCAGTGGACAGAACAGAAAGTAGGAAGTTGGAGAGTTTGCCAACACAAAGATGGCAGCATCCAGTGGGCAGAGGGCCTGGGAAGGAAGAAAGGGGACCATACCTGTTGCTGTATGGCAGTTAGACTTGGACAGGTTCCTTGGATACCCCACAGTAATGATAATTGAACCGAGACACGCTCCTGGATACACTCTTTGGACACGCCTCCTTGTTGTGCTGGGTATAAAAGGAAAAACTTGGACCTTTGAAGAGGGGGCCCAGGATAGTGACCAGAGCAATTCCCACTGGCTTGCTGGGGGTCAGAAGTAAAGCACTGGGGAGATGCTGCCTGCTTTATATCTACTCCTTTCTCTTTTTTCTTTAAACCTGGACTTTCCCTGGCCACCTCTGGCTGGTGAATTTCCCCCTGGGTGGCAGTGATAGGCCTCAGATTCCAGGAGGAATAAAAAGTGTACTTGGTTTCCATTTTTATTTTTTAATTTTTTAATTTTGGGCCACACCCGTTTGACGCTCAGGGGTTACTCCTGGCTATGCACTCAGAAATCGCCCCTGGCTTGGGGGGACCATATGGGACACGGGGGGATCAAACTGCAGTCTGTCCTAGACTAGTGCTTGCAAGGCAGAAGCCTTACCTCTAGCACCACCGCTCTGGCCCCTTCATTTTTATTTTTTCTTCTTTCTCAGTCCTGGGCAGGTGGTTGCTATATGTTGCCATTCCTCAGTGGGCTATTGGTCTAGCCTGGTATCCAGGCCCCACAGACCCCTGTGAGCCTTGCAGCACCAGGCCCTAGCAGCTACGGGCCTCTGCAATGTGCAGCCCTTCTACCCTGGCAGCCTTGGGCCTTTGCACATATCTAGCTGCTCTGTGAAGCTCAGACAAGCAACACAGCAAGTCAAGAATTGTCAGGAAAAGATCGAGAGGCTCTCATCTCATCGCCCACCAACACTTACCAACACCCACAGAAGGAGTCCCAGGAGGGCCAGGCTCCCCGAAAAGGAGATGCCAGACACTGGTCTAGCAAGAGAGCAGATTCCCTGCATGCTTCAGCCCCCGAGCCTGGACTGCAGCAAACATTGTTGGGGCACAATCATTTTTAATTGGAGAAAATATTTCCATAAAATAAGAAACATTTCTAATTCAGGAGAGTTTGAAAAGGGCAGACAGAAAATTCTGGCTGGTCGCATCCAAATGAGAAGGAACAATCCTTACATTCTTGCTTTGCTTTGAAAGGGCTTTATGCTATTTATTCCTTAGACTCTGGTATTCCTGGTGTACTTCAAAGTAAAATTCTCAAAAGGGTGGAATAGTAAGTTTTAAGTGGAGAAAAGGGGCAAGTAGTTATGGGCCCGGGGGTACGACCTATTCAGATACTTGCCCTGTGGGTGTGATTCCTAGCGTCATATGAACTAAGGGTTGACTTTCAGCTCCCTTGCTGAGGTCTCTGGCATCACAACGAACTATGGAAACCAAGCAAGATGCAGAGAAGCCAAGTGAATCACTCTCAGGCCACAACAAGTGAGACCAGCACCTCATAGCAGTAGCAAGAAACTTTTAGCAGAGACAGTGCTCATTTATCACAGATGCCTCCTCCATGTTTAATTCTGGCCAATTGTGCTATCATTACAATGCTCGGTGAATTAGTGGGGGTGGGCATTTGGTGGTGAAAGGCCACACCTGGCAGTGCTCAGGGATTACTCCTACTTCTGTGCTCAGAAATCACTCCTAGTAGTACTCTTATGTGGTGCCAAGGATCAAACATGCATAAAGCAAGTGCCCTTTTTTTTTTCTATTTCCAGCCATTTTTATCTTTACTTTCACAGATGACCGTGCTGAGATGGTGGGTGGTTTGCCCAAAGTCACACGTAGCTGTGGGTGAAATAAAGAAGCTCATTCCCATTAAGAGAAAAGAGAAAGGACGAGAAAAAATATAGTTACACAATAATAAGCAGAGAGAGTGAGATGGGGACAGTCTGCTGTAGATCAGCAATCAGTAAAGGTAAATGGGAGAAACCTGCCATTGGAAGGCATAGCTGGTGAGATCCAATTTAGACAGAAAAGCCAACTTCCATCTGTGGACAAGAAAACCAGCCCCGACATGAGGACACAGGTTGAATCTATGAAGCAGCGAGAGAGTCAGACTGTGCAATTAACAACTAATAGAATGCAGTGTGGCTCTATTAATATCAGACGAAAATAGCTTCTAATATCAAAGAAAGCATTAACAGAAATAGAACCAGTACATTTTGATATATTGCTCAATTTCCCAGGAAGATATCACCATTCCAATTTGTATTCACCTAATAAAATCACCTCAAAATATATAAAGCAGAGCCTGATGGAATCGTAAGGAAGGAAGGCTAAATCTGTCATTTGTGGGGTATCTAGGTCCTTTATCAACTCCAAAACAAATTTCTAAAGGTTCAAATGGAGGAAACATTGCCCACACCCATTGTGAGCGGTAGGACATGCATGGACAACAGCTTCCATCTCCAGAGTAAGACTCTTTCCAGCAGACACAAAGCTTGGTCCAGAGCAAGAAGATGCCCCTCAAAATGAACCCTTTCTCTATTAAATGTAGATGGGTGATCACTGGGCAATGAAGGCCTATGTCTGAGGGGACCGGGTGTTTGGATCCCCTAAATTGAGCTGCCTATGTGATATCACTGAAGTCCAGCATTATTTGGGGAGTTGGAGTTCTGAAAGATTGGAGGTGGTACTGATGATGGTAATGGTGTCTGGGATTATGTGGGTAATGACGACGATGGTGGTGGTGGTGAAGAACATGTTGATGGTGGTGATAATGGTGGCGAGAACACTGGGGATAGTGGTGCTGATCATGGTGATGAGAATAATGGAGTTGATGATGACAGGGATGGTGTTGGGGCGATGAAGATAGCGATGATGGTGTTGGTTGTGATGCTAATGGTGATGGTGATGACAATGACAAGAGTGGTGTTGATGGTGATGATCTTGACAGTGATGGTAATGTTAGTGGTGATGACCATTCTGGCATGATGATGGTGATGAAAATAATGGAGGTGAGATTGCTGATGGTGGTATTGTTAATGGTAATGGTGCCAATGATGGTGTTGACGGTATGATGACAGTCATGGTGTCCATGATGATGATGGTGATGATGCTAGTGGTAATGAAGAGAATGATGGTGTTGATGATGGTTATATGGCAATTGGATTTGGACACACCCCTTGGATACCCTCACTGTAAGGATTGTTGAACCTGGACATATCCCGGACACACCCCTTGGACATGCCAGGTATAAAGAAAAACTTGGACTCTTGTGGGAGGTCCCAGAGCAATACCTGCTGGTCGATGGCGAGCCAGAGATAAAGTATCGAAGAGATGCTGCCTGCTTTGTATCTATTCCCCTTTCTTCTTATTTTGTACCTGGGCCTCTCCCTGCCATTTCTGGCAGGTGAATTCTCATCTGTCTCTCTCATCCTCTCTCTAAACCCCATGGGCGCCAGCAGCAGGCCTCAGAGTCCAGGAGGAATAAAAGGTGTATTTAGTTTCTCTCTCTGTCTTGAGCAGGCAGTAACTACATGTTGGCATGCCTGGGTGGGCATGAGGTCTCACCTGGCAGCTGGCCCCATGGGCCCCTTTGAGCTTTGCAGCACTGGGTCCCAGGAAGCCTTGGGCCTTTTCAATGATGATGGTGATGTTAGTGGTGAGAATGACAATGATGGTGTTGATGTGGTGATGGTGATGTGAATAACAGGGATGAGTCTGGCAGCATGGAGTCTCCTATGCACACACCAAGCTCAGAGAATAACCACAGGCGCCACGTCTGCTCCATCCCTCAGGACTAACTTGCAGCTGAGAAGCAGGAAATATACAGACATGGAAGACACAGCTTCTTGGGGTACATGACTGGCTGATCCCCCTCAGGGTGGGAACTGAGGCCTTTCTTCTGTCTTACCAAAGAGAGGACTCAGGCCAGACATGGGGTTGCGTGAGGCGTCCCAACTGGCCCAGGGTCTGAGGATTCACTTCATGAAATAAAGTCAATAGAGGGAAGGTTATGGGGCCTCTGCCTAGCTCTGTCTCCAGATACAAACCCACCACAGTGCAGCCTTCAGGCTGAGTCCCAGCTGAGGAGAAAATCGCATGAGGTGATGTGGGGAGCTGATTCCACTCTTTAGGGTTTCCAAAATAAGAGGCAGGTGCACTGAGGGTGATATGGGGGATAAACTGAAAGTCTCCTTCCTACTGGTATAGATTTAGAACCCTAAACTCTGAGCCCAGAGGAAGTGGAAGTGGAAGGAGTGTCTTCTGCTCCTTCCCAGCCAGGAGCTGAGGAACCCCACATTTAGTTAGAAGGACCTGAGACAACGAATCTTGGTCCTAATGTGCTAGTTTGGGGATAAGGATGTTGCATTGTGGAGCTGGGGCTAACCTGGGGCTGGAAGACCCTGAACTCAACACACCCCAATCTCCTCTTTATGCCCCCCAACTTGGAGACTGAAGCAGAGATGCACTGAGGTCTACTCCAGGCTCCTGGGAGTCCCCGAGACTCCCCACCTTGGCAGTGGGGCTCCTATTGGCACCCTTCAATTTTCAACTGTCTTTCCTAAAATCAGACTCCCCCATGGGGACCTGGGAACTCCCACAGCTTGGCTAAGGTGGTCATCATCCCCATGCATGTCTCTGCACCTCCCCACGCTGCCCCCCCCCCATGCAGAACGAGCAGGGCAGCGGAAGAGATCAAAGCAGAAAAGGGATTTGCGGCAGAGCAAACAAGCTTCGTAAGAACAAACGCATTAGAACCTGACAGCATCCGTGACAAGCAGTTACTGTCTCGGGCACAGACAGGCGACAGGCAGGACTCCGCAGAGGGCAGCGAGGGCAAAGTCGCCCGTCACAGACAATATCGACCTGAGTCCATTAGACGGGGGAGCACGGGTGGGCTGGGTGCATTAGCGATGGTCCTGGACACGGGTGAAGTGATCTGTGGCAGATCAATGCTGACAGCCTTCGCCCCCCATTTCCTCCCTGAGTGATACGGACCCAGGAAAATGCACCCAACTCGGAAGACCGAGACGGGACGAAGGGAGACAGTGAGGTAACTCCTTATCACAGTGCCGGTGAGTGATTGATTTCACGGAACTGAAAAGGGGCCGGGCAAGCTCATTCCCAAGGGAGCCTCAAGTTCTTGTATTTGGGGGCCATACCCAGTGATGCTCAGAACTCTGATGCTCAGAACTCAGGCGATCTCAGGGTACCCTTTATGGAACCTGAGTCAGCCCCCACGTATGTTAAGTCCCACTGCTGTGTCACTGCTCCAGCCCCTGTGACTTTCTCTTTGCCTCTGGGTCTCTGCAGGGGTGATTCGCCCTGGACTCGAGCCAGAAGGAGGGGAGTTAAGTGACAGGGAGACAGACATGCACACCGCCGAGCCCCAGCTAGAGCCATGACTCCCTAATGACTGGGCACCCAGCCTTCCCAAACCCACTTCATTAGCGGGAATTCTTGAAAGTGAACGGAAATGGGTGGGTTTGTCTCAGGCCTACCAAGGGAGCATTTGACTTGGCTCCCCTGCTCTTGATGGCAGGTAGGGAATGAGAGGGTGGCTGGGCCTAGTGAGGTGTACTGAACTAGGAGAAATTGGCTCCATCATTATCTGGGTCTCCAGTGACCAGTGAGCCCATCCGCTGGACATTATCCCATGCAGATGAGCCTGAGCACAACTCCTACCCCTTGAAGACCACACCAAACCCATGGATCAGGGCTGTGCTCTGGCTTTGATGCCTGATGCAACCGGAGGCTGAGAGGGGGTCTGGGGCACCCCTTACAGAAAGGTCCTCAACCATTTCATGGAAGGAATCATCTTTGTCCAGTGGAGGAATGAGGCCAGCAGGACACCGCCCTTCTGGGGTTCTCTTGGGGGCCACGATGAACAGACAGTGGCCCCCAAATGGAGAAGTGCTCTCATCTCCCTGAGGTGCTCTGGGTCTTTTGGAGATGCAGGAATCAGCAAGGTCTCCCTGAAGTGCCAGAATGCACAGTAACGACCATGATCTTCCTTCTGGTCAGCTCTGGTCCTTATGAGGAGCTGAGTTGAGGGCAGGATGTGGTCCCTCTTCTAAAAGAGCTTCTGCTGTTCCCCAGCTCTGTGCCCCTAATCCCCCAGTGCTGGGTTAACCGGGTTCCACCTATTCAGAATATGCTTCATATTGATTGAATATGTTACTTACATTCAAAGGTCGTAAGCATCTTTGGATGGAAGCATCCATTGGACTGGTGCCTTAGGCCACCTGTTCTTCACCCTAGGGTGTGATCTGGCACTTCCCAAAAAAGACACCGGGGCCCATGACTGAGCTATCTGCTTCATAGGAGAGGAAGGCTTGCGTGTAGAAGCTCCTGAACCTATTTTATCCCCTTAAACGTGTTCGGATTATTTCCTGCCTCAGTGTTTGCTTCTAGACTTGCATCTCTCCAATACCCTGGGATTGGGCCATAAGGCTTCCTCTGCATGCCAGTAGTTCCAATTCACGCTCGTGTCCTCCCGCCTTCCAGAAAGTCCTCTGCCCTGCCCTCCTGGCTGTGTGCCTTCAATACTCAGGGTCTCACAGAATGAAAGTCCAGTGCAGAACACTCCCCCCCCACACACTTTATTTGGTTCCTGAGTGAGTTCCAAAATGTCTGATACCGGAAGGTGTGAGGAGGGCACGAGGGTTCACCTACTACTCGGCACTGGTGTGGGTCATCAGGGTTAATAAGGACAAAACGCTCAGCTGGGGATCAGCTCAGGAGAGACACCTGGGCCCAGCTCCTCTGACTGATTAATGAGAGAAAGTCTCCATGACTCTAATTGGCGGTGAGAATTTTCTGGGTTTTAACATTCATGCGATGCAAATGCATCGATTTCTAACAATATCTAATAAGATCATTTGAAAGTGAGATTCTCCGGAGAAATGCAATCATGGTGAAGGGGCCCCCCCGGCTCTGCACCCCCTCATCTCCGGAAGTTTGTTGCTGTTTGTGCTTGATCTTCTCAGCAAACAGAGAGACGGGCCCATCTGCATGCGTTCCTCACTCTCTGCCTACCTGTGGCGTTCCTTCCCAGCAGGAAGGAACGCCATGTGTGTGTGTGTGTGTGTGTGTGTGTGTGTGTGTGTGTGTGTGTGTGTGTGTGGTGTGTGTGTGTGTGTGTGTGTGTGTGTGTGTGTGTGTGTGTGTGAAGTGGGGGGAACTTGATGAGCAAACATTTTTCTTGCTTATATGACTTGGAGAGGAGCGAGTACTCCCCGTTCTGGGGCGAGCAGCCACGTGAGACCGAGCCCATCCCGCTCCCCACGTGGAAGGTGCTAAATTGAAATTTGTACCTCTAGGGGCTGCGAGACCAGAGAAAGCGGTCGGCGTCCAAAGGGACCATTTCCCACCATAATGAGAATTTTAAGTGGCAGACTTCGACTCTCGGAAAAACCCTTTTCAGAAACGTGTGTGCAGATGATGGTTTCTGAATTACCGGTGGAGAATGCAATTAAGCGGGAAAGAGAACACCCTGCGTTGGAGCTCCCCCGGCCCCTCTTCCTCTCCTGGAGGATGCAGTGCAGGCAATCCCGGAACCAGAAGGGATGTTCATTCTCTCCCCTACTCCAGCAGCTGCCCCCGAGCCCCAAGGAGAGGTGCAAGAGAGGGGCCTCAGGCAGAAGAAGAGGGGAAAGCAAAATGAGAATGCAGAGGTATCTCACGGCAGTTCTTCCCCAGACAACTGCTCTACCTCACAAACAAGCTAAACTGAGGGGGTGGCCCATAGTGTTTGCAGAGATCCTGCAACGCCTCCTGTGAGCGGCTCCAGTTCAGCACTGCTCATGGAACATGTCTGCCCTCTGCTCTCTCCCTTTCTCTCTTCCCTCTGCATCTCTCTCCTCTTCCACCCCGAGAAGAAAGCCTCAGGCTCCAAAACCAGGACCTGGAGAGATCCTTTTCTGGAAGCAAATGCTGATGCAGGACAGAACCTACACAGTGAAAGGGGATAAAAATGGGTTTGGGAATTCCAATACACAAACCTTTGCTTCTAAAAGGCAGGTAACTGATTAGAGGAAGACCGGAGAATGCCCTCAGCTTTCTTGAGACCTGGGTTTTTGTTTTTTGTTTTTTATTAGCAAGGAAGGACCAGACCACACCCTAGGGTAGAGAACAAATAATGAGTAAGGTGGAACCCAGTAATTCAACACCATATCACACTTGGGTGGAGAATAAATACTGAGTAGGGTTGGACCCAATTAATCCAACACACCCCTTCTCTGATCCCCTCTCACCTCCCCATCCCTTGACCCCTCACCTTCTCCCCTCTGCACCCTCTCTTCTTTCCCCATTCCCTCTTTTTCCCTATCTTCCCTTACCAGTAACCCCTCTGCATCCACCTGTACCCTTTAGCCCTCATCCATCTGTACCCTCTAGCCCTGCCCTATGCCATCCTTCGGCAGGGCACACCCCTCAGCTAGACCAGGGCTTCCAAGTATAGGGTGTCTTTTGGCCTCAAGTTGACCTGTGGCTGAACAGAGCAGAGTCACTTTCTTCCATTCAAAAGGCCCTGTAGGTTGGAGACAGACATGCTTGGTGATTCTGCGGGTGTAGTGGAGTTGGGGTTCCAGCAGAGAACCCACAATAGAAATGCTTAAAGTCATTGTCCCTTATGGGGATGGGCCCTTTGGGAACTCAGACAGCCCATAGACCACTTCATGATCACGGGGAAGGAAGGTCACACTTGGCCCAGAGTTGGGGTTCAGTGCCCTGAAATTCACTGGGAGCTGTTTCTGTGCTGGTAAGCAGAACAGAGTCCTCCCACATGGGAAGCAGTGACTTTGCTGGACGCGCAACTGGTACCCACCAAACGTGGGGGACAGCCTGAGCCCAGCCTAGGAGACCTATGAGTGCCTTGACTTGGCCAAGTCAGTGCCCAGAGGTGCTAAAGTAAGTATTTCCTGGGCCAGAGCAACAGCACATGAGATAGGGCATTTGCTTTGCATGATACTGACCCAGAGCAGACCCTAATTTGATCCCTGGCATCCCATATGGTCCCACAAGCCTGCCAGGAATGGTTTCTGAGTGCAGAGGTAGAAGTAGTGTTGCTGGGGTGGCTCAAAAACCCACCCCCCAAAAAGAAATTTTCTGAAGGAGGGGGTCTGAGTGTCTGAGGGTACCATGGCCTCCACACAGAGCTACATTGATGAGAAAGAGGGTGGATACCAGTGACCGGGGGTCCCTTCCGGTATCCTTACTTTGGTCTCCACTCAGCCTTCTCCAGACAAGGCTGCTCTATGTCCCCTCAGCTTAGAGGGTGGCATGACCTACATGGCAGAGAAAAGGGCTCTTGTCTGTCTCAGGACTCTGCCCTGTTCTTGCCCTATGGCTTTTAGCCTCAGGAACTGGGGTGGACAGGGGACAGTGTCCTGGACACACTGCTCATGACAGCTGTGACCATATTGTACCCGGCTGTGGCTGGCTCCTTGCCCACTGCTGGCATGGCCAAGCTAAGCCCAGTCAGTCCTGCAGACATGGGAGCCCCTCAGCCCCAGAGCCCAAATGTTTTACCTCCCACCTTACATCAGACATGTGGGGGGCCCTCATCCAGCACCCCAAAGACAGGGGTCAGTAAAGGAACTGAAGTGTCATGTTCTCTAGGGGATTGGTTAAGGTTTGATTCCCACCGAGCTCCCAGGCAGGAAAGGCAGTTCCCATCCCCCTGTCTGATTAGGTCAGGGGGAAGAGTTCCAGTTGTAGAAATCCACAGAAAATAATTCACATAGTGAAAAGGTATAAGAATGGGTTCAGGAAATCCAGTGCTCAAGCAAGGAATTCAAACCACAAACGCTTTCTGCTCCTAAGATGGAGTACAGCTCAGTGGAAGAAGACTGAAGAATGAGCCCCAGCTTTCCTCAGACCCTTGCTTTTATTGACAAGAATCAGGTCCCACCCTAGGGTGGGAGCAGAATATCAAGTAAGGAATAATCCAATATACTATTGGTCACACTCTAGAGTGGGGCACAATTATTGATTAGGGTAGGATCAATAACACAGCAGGAACCACATAGATGGGTGTGGGACTGTGCGGGCTGTGCAGGGTCCTGGGCTCACTAGATCTGAGCACTGCTGCCACTCCCAGCACTGACCAGGCTCCTTCACTGACCTTAAATAGGGCCCTGTGGGGCAGCACACATGACCCTGCAAGCCCCCAAGCCCTATAGTGTGGAGTGAGCCCAGAAGGAGCAAAAAGCGGATGATGAGAGGCACAGATGTGAGGGCGGAGGGAAAGGCCAGCACAGCGCCCACCTCAAGAGGCCTGAGCACTGTCTGAGGTGTTGGAAGTGCCAGGTATAAACTTGTGTCTATCGAGGGGAAGGACTTTCATGGGGGGAAGTTAGGAGAGGGTCAAGGGAGTGGCCAGATGAGGGACAGATCAGAGAGGGCCCGAAGGGCAAGGGAAAGGGGCCTCCAGAGGGTCATTTCAGTCTTGGAGTATTTGCTGGCGTTGTTGGGAACAAGAAGATGGATTTGAGGTTGAACATGGCTCTGTTGGAATGAGGCTGATGAATCTGAGGTTGGACGTGGCCCCGCCAGGATGAAGCTGGAGGTGATGAGGGGTCTGTGTGGGCCGTGTGTGGTCCTGAGAGTGATGGTGGGTGGGATGGGCTGGCACCGGGTGGAGGAGGCAGAAAACTTCAAAGCTGGGAAGACACACACGAATGATCCACGGGGCTGCTTCAGGGAGGGACAGAGGTCATGGCATCTCCAGGAGCTGGTCACTAGATCCTGGGGGTCTGAATAGCATAAAGAGACCAAAGATACACAGAGACAGGGGCTACTCTCCATTTGTCCCCCAGCCTTGACAGTGACCTCAAGCCCCATTCCTAATGGCCGGTGATAGAAACCATGTTTCTCAAACTGCTGCTCACAAAGCATGTCCCTCTCTCTGATTTCTTTTAATTTTTGGTTGGGGACTAAACGTGGCAGTGCTCGGGGCTTACTCCCGTCTCTGTGCTCAGGGGTCACTCCTGGTGTGCTCAGAGGACCATGTTGGTTGCTGGGGATTGAACACAGATCGTTGTGTGAAAGTCACCGCTTTCGTTTCCTGGTTTAACTTGAAATGAACTCAGTAATATTGGATGCCCTTAGATCATATCCAAACCTCTGATCAGAGACCCACAGACACACACTCACACACACTCTCTCTCTCTCTCTCTCTCTCTCTCTCTCTCTCTCTCTCTCTCTCTCTCACACACACACACACACACACACACACACGCCACTGTCCATAAGCCACCTGAAACCCAACGTCTCCAATTATTCCTTTCACCTTCCTGTGAGTTTGCTCATCTCAAAGGCCCCAATTATTCTCTCCGCTGGGTGAACTGCAAGTTGCCACTTTTGAAAGAAAGAAATTTTGATGCAGCCGTGAGAAAAGATGAAAGCTTGCGGTCTGCTGCAATTTGGGTGGAACTGGACTGCACTGTGGTGAGCAGGAAAAGCCAGAGAGAGAAGGACAAGACAGAATGACCTCCCTCACCTGTGCTCCGTAGAGAAACAAGAGGCGACAGATAGAAAGCAGTGAAGACGGTAAACTCAGGGCCTTTGATTACAAAAGAGAATGTCGCCAAGGGGTGGAGGAGGGAAAGATATGGAGCGATGCTGAGGCTGGAATGGTGGAGGAGGAAAAGATATGGAGCGATGCTGAGGCTGGAATGACCCAGGCACACAGATGGACATATTGTGGTGGGGAAAGTGTTCTAACTTTATTGTCCTATAAACAATAAATCCATAAATGAGCATGTCACCTAAGTGAAGTGAATTTAAATAGGAAGGAAGAGAAGAGAGGAAAGAGTAAGAAAGAGAAAGAGAGGGGGCTGGAGTGATAGCATAGCAGTAGGGCTTTTGCCTTGCACGCGGCCAAACCCAGATGGACCCGGCTTCGATCCCCCGGCATGGTCCCTCGAGCCTGCTAGGAGTGATTTCTGAGCACAGAGCCAGGAGGAACACCTGAGTGCCACCGGGTGTGAACAGAACCCCTCCAAAAATTTTTTTTTAAATAAAGGAAAGGCAGAGAGAAAGGAAGAAAGAGTTTCAAGTTGGCTGCTTTTCCCTCATAATCTCATTTTGCATATTAAAATTTTATTGTTTTCATTCTTGTTTTGGGGAATCATTGGTTTAGCATTTTTTTTTAAAACTATCAGATGTTTTATAGACCTTCTAATGGCGTCTTTGGTGCGAAATTAATTATCAAAGATTTGCGGAGAGTTTTAAATTAGGTTTCCCCTGCTCTTCAAGGCAAACAACTGGTTTTGTTTTTGTCACTAATATAAGGTTCTCGTTGCTGCCTCTTTTTTTTTTTTCCTGAAGAATGAAATGATAAAGCAAATCTTCAACTTATTTTAATGCGCTAATTGGGGGTTATTACAGCTTGCTTTATTTACATTGAAATAAAAAGCACCAATTCATTTTCTTTGCGCAAACAACTTAGAAAGAATTTTAATTGCTTCCTATGCAAACATGTATTTGTAAAGAGAAACCATAAATAAAACCAAAGGCCCAGGAAAAAAAAAATTCTGCACAGGCAACGGGTTACATGGGGTCCACGGATTTCGGCAAAGACATCCTCAGCCGGAGAGGATTTTGATACGATCCTGACACCGCCCAAAGGCCCAGTGCTGGCAGGAAAAACGCACAGATATAGTCTCAGACACTCAGGAATCCAGGACAGAGGCTGCCAGATCTGTGCCCTTTGCCTCATGCCACAAGCCCCCTCAAATGTGTGGCTGTCAGGTTCTCTCTATCCTTCGAGGCCTGACCCATGATCCAGAGGAGTCAGACACTTCGAGGCTGAGGGTGGTGGGGGACACCAGGCAGCCAGGAATGATAACAAAGGAATGTCTTTGCTTAGGCTCAAATCAAGCCAGCCAGGATGGGAGGCCCTGCAAGGCCGGTGGGTTCGGAAGGTCCCTTCTTGTCCTCTAGGGTGGGATGACGGGCAGCTGTTGGCTGCAAAGGGCGTGCCATGGGGAAAATGGCTTCTGTTGTCCCCTGGTCTCAGACTTCTGGCCCTGCTCCGGCTCTGGCTGTGCACGGCCGTGAGTAAGAGTGACCGAGGTCTGCCTGCTCCAGTCCTCAGCTCCTATGAGCACTAAGTCCTTTTCATCCATCCGCTCATTCATTTGTTCATCTGCCCTTTTATTCATTCATTCATTCATCCACTCATTCATTCTTTCATCCGTCCACTCATTAATTTGTTCATCGTCCACTCATTTGTTTGTTCATCCATTCACTCATTCATTTGTTCATTCACCCATTCATTTATTTGTTCATCCACCCACTCATTCATTCATTTATCCATCCACTCTTTCATTTGTTCACTCGCAGGCAGGGCCTGTCTGAACATGAGTATTTGCAGGTTGGGACCCAGCCAGGGTTGGACCTCCTGAAGCTGCAGTAAAAGCCATATGGGTTGTAGAGGTTCCTGAGGGAGGAAGGAAACCTTGCCAACCCCCAGGGTGGAGAAAGAGGGGGTGATGGGAAGTAAGCCAAGGTCATGTGTCAGGGACAATGGGCACTGCAGCAGGGATGGGCAGAGACTTGGGATAGTAGAGCTGTTATCATATCAGGATGGGATTTCTGGCATGGCTGGCAGGAATCGGGCACAGAGGCTGTCCATGCAGGGTTCCTGGAGGTGTGAAATGCCACCTGAAAGCTGCTGGTAAGGCGGGGGAGGGCAGCTGTCACACAGCCAGAGGAGAAGATTCCGGCACCAGCAGGCTTGGCACATCCCGCCCACACCTGTCCCACATCGTCTTTCTTCGAAGCTTGAGTCTCAGGAGCCCGAGACACCTGGTCCCCATCACACAACCCCACTGAGGGCATCTGTGCTCCGGTAGGGAGGAGGAGAGGGTGGATATGGGAGGGGAGGGAGAGAAGGAGATTAGAGAAAGGATGGGAGGAGAGAGGGAGAGAAAAAAGAGAGAGGGTAAGAGAGGAGAGAAAGGAAAGGAGAGGTAAGGGAGAAAGGGGGGGGAGAGAGAGAGAAAAGGAAGAGAAGGGGAGAGATGGGAGGATGGGGAAAGGAGGGGAGAGGAGAGCTGTCTACACACACCTAGAACGAAATCCGCTTATCTTCTTCCTGCTCCCATGTCCTGCCCCTGTTCTGTATCCACCAGTTCGCATCCCAGAGTTTCCAGTCTGGGTCTCTCACACAGGGGAAAAGCCCGAAAACATCTCCCCTTGCAGTGCTCTGGGCTGCTCTGAGCTCTTAGAGACGAAGTGACTCCACCCTATGGTCTTCCTGGCATCCAGCCCCACCCACTCCTGGACACCTGCCCCAGTGCTCCTTGGAGATGGACACTTGTGCTCTGGCTTTGCCGAGCCTTCCTGCAGCGAGACACTTACCAACATGAGGGGTAATGGTCCCCCAGTCCCTTATGGTGAGGAGACCCTGGCATGTTGTGTCATCATGTTTGGGAGGGTGGCAGAGAACTTGGCCAATGGCATTCCTGCCTTTTTTGTGTGTGAGGGAGGTTGGTTCCTTACATGCACTGGTGTGTGTGTGTGTGTGTGTGTATGTGTGAGATGGGTTGGTGCCATCACCGTATCTGGGGTGGCCACAATCCCCAGAGCCCAGATCCACTAAAGCCCCCCTCCCGGGCCCGGTCACCATTTTCGGATCCATTTGTTAGCATCCTGGGGCTGATCTCTGTATGATTCTATTCAATCACAGACTGGAGCAGCGCTGAGTGTCTGCATCTGGGGCCCGAGGGGCACGGAGGCCAGCTGGAAGGACCCACCGTGGGGAGAGAAGATGCTAATGGGACCGAGACGTGGGCGCCGGGGCCCTGGCCCCAGCCTGCGAGGAGAAAGACCATTTGCTTCTGTCCGGGGGGTTGGCAGTCAAGGGGCGACGTTCCTAAGTGGCACCAGCCGTGCTTGCCACCAGATGTCTGAGCTGCGTTCCTCCCTCCGGGGCCCCGGGGCGATGATTAATTCCTAGAGACGGCAATAAATCAAAGCCCCGAAAATCACAGGAAACTTTCTTTCCCCTGCCAATGACGCTGGGGTGGCCGCCTCTCTCCCTTCTCTGCACCGAATGTGCTGCCCGAAATCCACGTGGACATCTGTGGGGGACCCGCTCCCAGATGCCACATCTGGGGGCTTTGCTCCCTAGAAGAACCAGGAGTCGACATGTGGAATTAAACCAGAAATCACCCCCACTGACTGGCTTCAGTCTGTGCCAGGAGTCTGTCCCCCCTGCAAAGGGCCGCACTCTTGTTTTATGAGACACGCGTGGCACATTGCCTGGCAAAGCCGCAGCTCTGTGCTGCCCCTGGCCCACTCTGCACATGGCTCGCTGATGGATGAGCCATGATCGCCATGGAGGAGCGCAGAGGCGTGGGGCTCAGCGTGAGGGCAGCCTCTGGGCTAATCCCGAGCGCCCCACATCGCTCCATCTTCGGTTTCTTTGCTCGCTCTGCTCTGGTTTGGATTTTTCAGCCTCTGCGGCTGAGCTGGAAACAAATAAGCGGCATTTTCTTTAATGAGCTGCTTCCCCGGAATTTCATTTCGGAGCCTGAGCACCAGCTGAGGCCCTGCCTCTGTGTGTGTGTGTGTGTGTGTGTGTGTGTGTGTGTGTGTGTGGTGTGTGGTGTGTGCACATCGTAGGATGGATGAATCGGAAGTTGGACCTTTCCCACTACCCTCCATCCTATTATACCCTGAGGGGCAGACTGATGTGATGTTCCGGTACTTTGGGCTCAGGCCACGAGTCCTGCCCACCTCAGGGTGCCATGTGATGTGGCAGATGTTCGTGATCTGTGGGTCTCCGTTTACTCAACTGTGAAATGGGCCTGATGCTCAGGAACCAAACAAGCGTGGGGATCGAGCCCTGGGAGTTCCAAAGGTTGTGTTGGGGGAGTTGGGCTGGGGGATAGGGGGCTATGTGCCTCCAGCCATCCCCATGGGCACTGGCTGAGCTACAAGGCCCCCACCGGGAGCAGAGACCTGGGAGAGACCCACGGGGCTGCACACATGAGCAAACTGCGGTGGGTGGTTCTGGAAGGTGTCAGACCCTGGGACAGGTGGTTGCCATCCTATGTTGGGGCTTGAACAAGGGTCTCCTGCCCTCTGTGAACCCTCTGCTCTCATCCTGCCTGTGCCACAGAGGGTGAAGCACCACCAGCCAGAGGAGCTGGAAGTTGGTCCTAGGGCTGCCCCGTCCATCTCTGTCCTAATCTTAAGGACCAGAGGCCAGGCAGCTCCCATGGAGCAGGAGGCCTGCTGGGAGCTTTTATTCTGACCTGGCACCCCATCCTGGGATCACCCAGGATTACCCTGTGCTGGGATCCCCCAGAATCACCCTAACTAGGTTCCCCAGGACCACCCCATGCTAAGACCCTCCAGGATCACCCTATGCTGGGATCTTCTAAGGTTACCCCATGCTGAGATTCTCCAAGATCATCCCTTGCTGGGACCCCCCAGTATCACACCACGCTGGGAACTCCAAGATCATCCCATGCTGGGATCCTCTGTGATCACGAGCCAGACACCAGACAATTGTGTAGGAAGGCCCTCAGTGTTAGCTGTTGTGGATCTGGGATGCTCCCCTTTGCACTGAGGCCTCACGAGTAGCTGAACCTGAAGTTGGTCAGCTGCCACCTGCTATGCCAGGGGCAGGGATGCACCCAAGATCGACTTCCCACCAGGAAGCCAGGCTTTGTGGGACCCTCCCTCTGGGCTGCCATCACTCTCTTATCCTGGACGAGCCTGAGTCCAGGGCCCAGCATGACTCTCTTGCTCCTCGTCTGCTCTGTCCCTTCACACCTCATTTGTCTTATTTTTTCAGAGAGTGCTGGGATGGGAAGACTAACCCTGAGGTTCCTGCATGGATAGTCTATAGCCTTGCTCTGTTCCTGTGAGTTAGAGAGTGAGAGACTGAGTGAGCAGCTTGTTGTTCTGGTCTTTGTAAGAGGAAAGAAAAAAACCAGAGCAAATGCTGACGGTGACACACAGAGAGGGGCGAAAGGAAGCAGCTCCCCACGGCACTAGGGCCAGGGGCAGGGCCCATCTCTGTGCTAGGCCTCAGCTCCTGCAAAGTTGAGGAAACAGAACTTGATGCCTTCCTTGCAGTGGGGCTGGGGGGTGGGATCCCTTGGGCTGCCATTCCCCCAGGCCTCACCAGCTTCTGTGGGGCTGTCCTCTGTGCCTGTCCCTACCTCAGGATGACAATTTTCCTGCTGTTCCTGATGCCTGCCCTGGATGCTACCTGCCTTTGTTTCTTCACAAAGGGACCCACCCTGCGTTCTACATAAGATGGGTCTTGGGGTGCGGCCAGCTCATGACTCTAATGTCCCATGTGCAGATCCCTGTGGAAAATGTACCATCACGCCTGGAACTGGGGTCTCCTGTGACACCCCTCCTTGGTGCCGCCCACTGTGAGGACCCTCACCAGTGTGTAAATTTGAATCTTTTTTGGGGTGGCACGCCCGTTGACGCTCAGGGTTATTCCTGGCTATATGCTCAGAAATTGCTCCTGGCTTAGACACCAGGGGATTGAACCCCTGTCCTTCCTAGGCTAGCGCTTGCAAGGCAGACCCCTTACCTCTAGTGCCACCGCTCTGGCCCCATAAATTTGAATCTTATCTACCTGACGCACTTTGGAGTGTCTCCGTGTTCATTCACCAATCAGATATCATGACTTTCGGAGGTCCTGAATAAAAGCTCTGAGGTTGCGCTGTATCCTCTTAGCTTCTCTCATTGATGCCTGGACCATCTTTAACAAATCACTGTGCCATCTCGGAGGACAACTTCCTCTGAGCTAGCTCAGAGTCCCCAAGCAACCCTCTGGAAGTTGAGGCTATTAGAATCACCCCAACCCCCAGACCCATGTTCCCTTGTCTTGAGTATTTTTGTTCATGGAAATCCCAATCAAGTGTTCCTTATGCTTCCTAACTCGGTCCCCAGACTCTGGGACTTTCTTGCACCCATACATTGACCTGAAAGCCCGGATGTCTGGTGCCCACAGCAACTGACCTCCAGAGAGAGCTGGGAGGCGAGGTGGAGCTCTCTCTCTGCCACTGAAAAGCATGTTCTAATCATCATCCAGCCCAAGGCAAATAGATCCCACTGCTGGGAACACCTCTCCACACTGCAGATGCCTTCCCCACTTGGTGCACCACTCCTGATTCTAATGTAATCAAACGAATCAATCCTCGATTTTATAGTTAGCGCGGCTGGCCGCTGATCCCCCAGCTGAAGAAATCCTTTCTTACCCATTCTAATAATTCTTGATTTATAGGACAGAACATTATCCTGTCTTGTTCTCCAATCGCTTTATCTCTTTATCCCCCTGCGTTGTGGGCTGGCTTTTGTTTATGTCTCTGTCGATACAACTCTCTGCTAATCATGTTAGGATTGTCTGGTAGAGAGAGAGGAAGGAAGGCGGCGGACATGCTGGGGAATTTCATCTCTCGGGGACACTCACTCGAGTGGTGGGAACTCAGCAAACCAGTGTGAGAATGTGTGTGTGTGTGTGTGTGTGTGTGTGTGTGTGTGTGTGAGAGAGAGAGAGAGAGAGAGAGAGAGAGAGAGAATGTGTGAGTGTGTGTGAATGAGTGAGTGTGTGAGCGTGCATTAGTGTTTGAGTTTGTGTGAGTGTGTTAGTGTGTGAATTTGTGTGAATGTGTGTATTTGTGTGTGTGGCATGGACATGGTGTTGGTACTGTATTTTCCAGCATATAAGACGACCCCCCTAATTTTACAGTTAAAACATAGGTTTAGGCCTCTACTCGTTGTATCAGACAGAACGTTCCTGTGCTGCAACTGTATGCACCACAGTGAGCCAATCACAACAAGCAAAGGCTCAAAGGTTATACTGGAATAGACTTCCTCTCTGACTCTGGCCAATCTGAGCAGGCTTTTGACAGTGTAGATTCGGGTCCAGAACATTGTCTAATTTGCATGCATAAAAAGCCTGCTTGGGGAGCCGGAGAGATAGCATGGGGGTAAGGCATTTGCCTTTCATGCAGAAGGTCATTGGTTCAAATTCCAGCATCCCATATGGTCCCACAAGCCTGCCAGGAGCGATTTCTGAGCATAGAGCCAGAAGTAACCCCTGAGTGCTGCCAGGCGTGACCCAAAAACAAAACAACAACAACAACAAAAACAAACAAACAAACAAAAAAAAAACCCTGCTTGGATGGGCTGAGTTAGAGAGGTGGTCCAAGCAGCCTTGCGGTGATTGGTGCAGGAACGACTTGGAAAATTTGTTTCATGGCAATATCCAGACGATTTTCATTTAGCGGCATATCGAAATGTTTTTCAGGATATACTCGGTGTATAAGACGACTCCCAATTTTCGGTTGACTTTTTTCCGTTTCAAAAGTCGTCTTATACGCTGGAAAATATGGTATGCAGAGAGCCCACTAGGAAGGTCCTGGGGGATTTGTGAGGTGTATCTGGGCCACCACCCCTGAGCCCAGGCCCACAGCTCCTGGATCATGGCAAAGCCAACAGAACAGGTGATACCAGATCTGAGATGTGAAAAATCAGTCTTGGTGCTGCTCTAGGGTGCTCTGGTACCAGTGAGAGATCACAGAGACAGGCAGTCTGCTCCCCGTATTTGGGGGGGACCCTCCTAAGACCTCTGCCCTTCTACCCGGGGCCAGAACTTTGAGGTTTAGCCCACAGCCTCACACTTCCTCTCTGCCCATCCAACCAGTGCCCATGACAGAAACACATTGAGCAAAATGCCAGGCGTTCTTCAAACACACCAGTTGAAATGCGCCACTATGCCCTCAATGCAGATGGCTCTGACCAGTTGAGAAACTTAGGAGACCTTTTGCCTGCTTTGCCAAGGCCACACCATCCTTCCTTCCCACAGGGATAAATCGGGGATGTCCCAAACCCTCTGTGTGTTGGAGACTCTCCTTGATAGGACAGGGAAGAGGTGCCTCAGAGCCTCGTGCCCATGAACCCACACCCCCAGGTCCTGTCCTCAGCCCCATGTAGAACCAATGTTCTGAGACCAAGTGGGGAGACTGGCCTCCCATATTTCCTGATCCCCTCATTGGTTCTTCATCATAAATCTTGCTTATCTGTGCTGTGTTTGTAGTTACCCCAAAGTCTTTCCCTGTGGCATTATCCGTCCTCCCCTATACTGGCCTTTCTGGTGTGTTCCATGCCCCTGAGCTGCACAGGGACAGGCTCATAGAACCCCCGTCCGAGTTAAACTTCCCTGGGTGCTGCTGTGACCGTTCTGTACCTGTGCCAGAGTCTTCGGGGGGCCTTGGGCTTGTTGGAGGCCCAGCAGGCAGGACTCAGGAAAGATACTTCAAGCCTTTTTAAATAGAGGTCAGGGGCCTTATGACAAACCCTGGGGTCCAAAAAGGGAGAAAGGAGAGAGAGAGAGCTGGGTTTGGGACCCCTGGAGTAAGGTCTGATGGAGGGCCAGATATAAGGAACAGGTAGACAAAGTAATGGATGAACAGCCCCAAAAGATCAGCAGAAGGTCTGTCGAAATCAGGGAGAAAAGCCGTAGGTAGCCAGGAGTCCAAACAGTTCGGTCAGATTGCTACTCCAAGTGCCTCTTCAAATTGCCACTGACTCTCCACCCCAGGGGAGTTCATAGCCCAATCAGCCAATAATAGTTAATGAGGGTCTTTTTAAAGTGGGGGACCCCTTTTGTGGCTGGTGCTGGACTGCCGCTGGGGTAAGACAGTCATGAAGGACAAGATCCTTGCAATTCCATCGTGCTGTTTCTACTCAGCATCATTGTTTGGGGCCGGTCTGGGCTGAGCTAAGGAGTCAGGGTCTTTTTTCAGAAGGGGCGAAGAATGGTTCTAAACACCCTCCTAGTGCACGTTCCTTCTTCCAATGGTGCCTGAGCCCTGGTTCCTGGTTCCCTCTCTCCTCATACAGGGCAGGGGGTTGGTGCCTCTCCTGGTGCAGATGCTCACGAGTTTGGAAGAGAATACCAGGGTTACTGCACCATTACAAGGCCATCCCCGGGGCCCCAGACACCGCCGTGAGCTTTGCCAGGGGAAGTTTGAGCTACCTGCTCAGGTCTCGTCTCCATCCCATCATCAATGTTTGATGCCTGCAGACACATGCAGTGTCATCGCTTTTATTTTTCTAGCACTTCTCCCATGTGCACTATAGTGACTCTTTGAGCACTGTAAATAGTGACTCTCTGACTATAAATAGCGACTCTCTGAGCACTGTAAATAGCGACTTTTTGAACACTGTAAATAGTGACTCTCCGAGCACTGTAAACAGCAAATCTCTGAGCACTATAAATAGAGACTCTTCTAACACTGTGAATAGTGACTCTTGTTCTTTGTTCATGGGAACATTGCTATGGAATCTTCTACTTAAGAAGCAAGAATACAGAAGAGAACATTGGGGTGACTGTGTTTTCTGGGATGCTCCCAGCCCTGATCCCTGCCTCCTTCTTCCGGCCCTCCTAGTCAGCCTGGAGAGACCATTTGCTGGTCCTTTTGGAACCAGTTAGAATTTCCTTCCCTTCCTCTAACCTTCTGCTGTTCCATCCCTGTTGGTGAAGTTGAAGTTTTCTTTCTTGTCTTTTCTCTAACTGTTGGATTCTGGGGTCTCTGCCAGCTTCGGTTTTTCGAGGGCTATGCCTGGGGGGTGCTCATGGTTTACACCTGGCTGAGGGATGCTCCGGGCGGTGCTTGGAAACCAAGTGGAGTGCCAGGGATTGAACCCGAGTCAGAGACAGCTGAGGGTGAGCGAGCACCCTCCCCACTGGGCTCTGGCCCCTTCTGTTCAAATTCTTCTCAGTGTTCCTATCGCAAGTCTGTCTCTCACCCTACAGTGCTCCAGCTGCCTCTGGGTCTCGCCCTCTGTCCACTTCTCTCCGGCTCTACCCGACCCCTTCAGGGTTTTCTCTCCGACTTTCTTCTAAAATGGCCCTTCGGTTCCTCTTCTGGATCAGCTGCTCTCATGCCCTCTGGTTTTACCAATGGTGCAGATGATGAGAATCTGATTCTGGGCTCTTACCTTTCTGTTCCT
This sequence comes from Suncus etruscus, assembly GCF_024139225.1. NCBI lineage: Eukaryota > Metazoa > Chordata > Mammalia > Eulipotyphla > Soricidae > Suncus > Suncus etruscus. The sequence continues at coordinate 2,475,915 of NC_064853.1, forward strand.
ATATCCAGCGTGTGTGTGTGTGTGTGTGTGTGTGTGTGTGTGTGTGTGTGTGTGTGTGTGTGTGAGAGAGAGAGAGAGAGAGAGAGAGAGAGAGAGAGAGAGAGAGGGAGAAAGTGTGTGCCTGAGGGTGTGTGAATGTGTGTCTCTATGGGTATTTATGAATCAGTACATATGCGTGTTTGTGTGTATCTGTGTGCGTGAGTGGGTGCATGTGTGTGAGAGAGTGTATATTGTGTGAATATGTGTGTCCATGCATGGGAGTACACATTGTATGTGCGTGTGTCTGAGCACATGCATGTGTGAGCATGTGCACATGGGCACGTCTGGGAGTGGGTTTGTTTGCCAGTGTGCATGCGTGTGACAGTGTCATGTGTTTTGCGTGTGGGTGCGGCTCAGCCCCATTTTCTGGTATCTGGAACAGGCCGGGCTCCCCCTCCGCCAAGCGCTCTCGGTTCAGCTTGAACATTTCCAGCTCATTCCTCACGCAGCAGGAATGAATTGCTGAATTAAAATGTAGATCTGTCCAGATGGTTTCAATAGAAGACTTTGCCAAACATTTGAAAAAGAACATCCATTACGCATAATCCCTTACAGAAAATAGAAGAGGAGGGAACGTTTCCCAATTCATTCTACCAAGCCGGTATTACCCTGATAACAAACCCCCTAAACAAAAGACAATACTAAAAAATTTTGCAGTGACAGCAGCCGCAGAGCAATGTAGATTTTTATTTTATTTGTTTATTTATTTATTTATTTTTACAAAAAAAAGTCTTACAAATGATATTCCGTCACATAGAAAAGCAATTATATGACCGAATGGGGTTTATTCCAGGGATTCGAGGCAGTTCAATAACTGAACATTAACCCGTGTCATCCATCAAATTAGCAGGTTAAAGAAGAAAAGAACCACCAGGTTCTATCAATCAATATGGAAAGATTCATTTGACTCCATCCAGCACCGGCTCATAACAATAATAATACCAAAAAAAAAAATCGAAGGGAGCTCCCTTGTCTGAGAAAAAGCCGCAACAAAGACGTCTCGGGCTGACACGCTGCTCAGTGGCAGGGAAAGGACATCGTTCCTCGGAGACGGAGAACAGGGAGGCAGGGCAGGACTCAGGGTCAAAGAAAGGAATACGCTGGCTCTTGTGGTGCACACGGCAGTGCAGACAAGGGAGAAGATTCTTCCAGAATCTTCTAGAGTCTCCCCACCCTTTCAGGGAGAAGGCAGGAGCTCGCCAGGTTGCAGGAAAGCAGCTTAATCAACCTTAAGTCTACCCCCTGGAATGGAAGCACGGCACAATTTACGATGCTGCCATGCTCACGGGCCACCAGCACAATGCGACGGACTCTGCTGACAGGGACAAACACTGATGAACAATGTGTGTTGTCCGAGGCCTGGATAAAGGGAGCGCTGGGGCCGTTGCAGGCTCGGAGAGGCCAGCGTCTCCCCCCCTCCCCGCACCCCCAGAAGTGCCACGTAGACAACACTTAGTTCATAGCAAGAGCTCAGTGAGGTACAGCAGATTGAGATGAGATGGCTTGGAATTTCTCATCAAGGGCAAAAGGGCAACACAAGACCAAGAGACTCGTGAAGAAAAGATTAATGAAGAGGGGCTGGCGCTGGGGGGAGCATCCCCACTTTCTGATCATAAGAGTAGAAATGTAGGGGAGGAGTGATAGCTCAGCAGTAGGGCATTTGCCTTGCAAGAGTTTGACCCAGGACCAATGTTGGTTCGAATCCCAGCATCCATATGGTCCCTCGAGCCTGCTAGGGGCGATTTCTGGGTATAGAGCTATGAGGAACCCCTGAGCGCCTCTGGGTGTGGCACAAAAACCAAAAAAGAAAAAGTAGAAATGTAGGGGCTGGAGTAATAGCACAATGGGGAGGGTGTTTTGCCTTGCATAAGGCCAATCTGGGTTCCATCCCCGGCATCTCATAGTATCACCAAAGCACAGCCAGGAATGATTCCTGAGTGCAGAGCCAGAAGTAACCCCCGAGCACTGCCAGGTATGGCCCTAAGCCAAAAAATAAAATAAAGAAAAAAAAATAAAGAATAGAAATGCAGGTGCTGGAGAGATAGCATAAAGGGGAGGGCATGGGCCTTGCACATGGCCAACCTGGGTTCCACCCATGGCATCCCATAAGGTTCCCCCAAATGCCACCAGGACTTATTCCTGAGCACAGAGCCAGTAATAAGCTCTGAGCATCAGTTGGCATGCCCCAACCAAACTAAAACTAACAAAGAAAAAAAAGCAAAATGGTGATGTGGTCAAGACAAACCTGAATTTTAAAGAAGCATAATGGAAACCCCAGAAAGAAAAGGTCCATTCTAGGGAGATGAATCTCTTTGCCATTGATATGGGCCCTACTGCACCCCACAAAACAGCCCCCTGAAGTCTTTTTGTTTGTTTTTCCCCCAAAGTCTTAACTCTCTCTATTCCCCAAGCATCAGAGCACATTCTTGCTTGGACATATTTGTACATAGAAATAATGGGGCTGAAATGAAGTTCAAAGCATCCTTCTCTGGGGGGACAGGCAGGCATAGCGGGAGGTGGGAAGATGGGGTGAAGACACAGGAGGAGAGGGAAATAAAGAGGGAGTGGCTGGTCGTCAGGACCCTCCCTCAGGCTCTGTGTCCATCCTGATCTGGTCTGCAGAGCCCTGTGCAGAAGCGGGGACATGGTGGGCCCCAGAAGAGATGACTTAAGTGCAGCCTCTGGAACCCTCTCAGCAGGGACCAGGGGACAGCCTCGGAGCACAGCATGCAGAGACCTGCCGGCCCAGGGCCCAGCATGGAGATCCTCCACGTGACCCCAAAGACCGAGTCCCCCCTCGGCGGGAAACGGCCCATCGAGTTCATCACAACTGCAATTTGCTGCTCCGGCGACTTCCCTGCACCACGGAGGGGACGCGATGCAACGCGGCAGGCGACAGGAATATTTTGCAGCTGAAGATGTGACAAGAGGACCAAGTTCCCCCAGGCAAGTGCTCCCGGAACGCGAACAAGACATGGGGCTGGGGATCTGGCCAAGGGTAAAGGAGAGGTCTTAGGACAGAAGTGGGGCTGGCTCGGGCCTGCTGGAGGCTGGAGTGGTCGCTGTCAGAAAGAACACAGGCTCAGCTGAGCACTGTTATCAGAGCATTTTTCACTCTTCCCTGGGCAAGAACAAGAGGGAGGGAAACGTGGCTGGTCAGATTCAAGGGAGGACTGAGAGGAAGAGCACGCACCCAGTCTCGGCACCCACCGGCCTCTGGGCTCTGAGCCTTAGACACTGACCACAGAGATATGCACAGGCTTTGGGGGGGGGGGACCCCAGACCCCTGAAGGAGGCGGATTCTGACCACACTCACTACCGTGTGCCCCTGAAGACAAAAACATGGGAACTGGCCAAGGAGCAACTGGAGGAGAAGAGGGAAGAGGAGGAGAAAGAGGAGGGAGAGGAGGCGTGGAAGGAGGAGGGGGAGTAGGATGGGAGGAAGAAGGGGAGGAGGAGGGGTAAAGGAGGGGGAGGAAGGGAGAGGAAGAAGGGGAGGAGGGCTGGAAGGAGGGGAAGGAGAAGGAGGAGGAGGAGGGGGGAGAGGAAAAGGGGGAGGAAGGGGGAGGAGGTGGGAGGGGAGGAGGAGTGGAGGAGGCCATGAACTGGCTGCTCTGAAATCTCGCACAACTCCTGAGATCCCAATCATTGCTCAGAACCATCCCACAGTCAGGGGCAGGAGCTTTATAGAGAAGGAGAATAGGGTAGCTGGGAGGAGAAGCTGGGTGCAGACTGGCCCTGGGGTGGGGCATTCACTCACTCAGACATCATCCCTTGGTTGGGGACCAGCCCTGGTAAAGGGGCCTGAAGCAGGGCGTTTCCAGGGCGCTTCGAGGATGAAGAAAACAATACGGAGAGGCTCGTGGGTGAAGGTGGCGTGACGGTAAGACTGAAACTCAACCGGGAACAATTCTGTGATCACGGTGTTTAAGTAAAAGGGAAAACACACACAAAGAAAGAAAACAAGGCAGACGCAAGAGGGAAAAGCAGGTCAGGGGGGCTCTGAACCTCGTGGACTAAGAGCCCCCACTGTTTTCCAGGCATGCTATTGACGGTTTAGAACCAGCACACACAGCAGGAAGGGCGGACGAGCTCATTCACACACAGCTGCCTCTGTGCTTGCCTAACCTAGAAAGGCCTTAAGGCATCAAAGGGGCCTGGATAGCTCACGCAAAAGTTTCTGGATGGTTCTCTGGGAGGGGGCAGAGAAAAGACACAATACAGGACACCCTCCAAGGGGGCCATCCCCAGAGAAGCCAGCTTTCTGGTAATTAGAAATGAAAGGGTCCTAAATCAGCTTTTCAGCCCCCCTGCTTACCCCATCACCCATCCAGCTAAGTCTATTTATCCCCTGGACTCCTCTGTGTCTCCAACACCCCATCACTGTCAGATTTTCAGAGACCCTCTCCCCCTCCCAGGATTCCCCCAGGACAAGATGAAGGGAACCTTCTAGCACCCACTAGACCCACCCATCAGGACTCTGGCTTCCAACACGGATGGACTCCACCTCCTGCTGGCTGTGGGTTGGTTCCACCTCTCGGGTTCTAGAATGGTCGGGCCCTTCTGTCCCTCGTCCTGTGAGTCTTAAGCAGGAGGAAAAATCCGACCCCAAATACTGGCCTCCTAAGACTCTCTCCTGGACTTGGTTGCAATAACATCCTGGGGAGGGGATGGGATATGTGGTGGAGGGATGGAGGATGCTTGCAGGGGTGAGACAGGCTGGGAGTGTGTGTTTGGGCGTAGGGTGGGGGCAGGGGCAGTGTCTTGGCCCTCAGGGAAGTATTGTGTGGCTACTGACCCAGGTGCAAGTCCTGTTCTCCTCCTTTTTTTTTTTTTTTTTTTTGGTTTTTGGGCCACACCCGTTTGACACTCAGGGGTTACTCCCGGCTATGCGCTCAGAAATCGCCCCTGGCTTGGGGGGACCATATGGGACGCCGGGGGATCGAACCGCGGTTCGTCCTATGCTAGCACTTGCAAGGCAGACACCTTACCTCTAGCGCCACCTTCCCGGCCCCCTGTTCTCCTCTTTTGCTGCCCCTCACCCTCCTTTTGATTCACCCCACAGTCTCCTGGGCTTATCAGTGAAACAAAGGCCTGAATGGTGATTGTAGGGGAAGAGGCATTTTTAATGTTTAGTTCCAATCGGACACTTGCTCTGCTGACTCCATCTCAGGGATGCGGCTTCCTAGTCATGAGCCCCACAAAGCAGAAGTTGCTTAGGACCCTGAAACCTCTCTGTCTCTGTCTCTCTGTCTGTCTCTGTCTCTCTCTCTCTATCTGTCTCTGTCTTTCTCTTTCTCTCTCTCTCTCTCTCTCTCTCTCTCTCTCTCTCTCTCTCTCTCTCTCTCTCTCTCTCTCTCTCTCTCTCTCTCTCTCACCCCACCCCCAACCTCAGGTGGTTTTTCAACCTTTTACCAGGCCCGGCCTGCAGATGTGAGGAGCTTTGCCATCCCTGGGTGCCTCTGGAGTAGGGAATTGAGGCCCATCTGGCTGCCCATGTGGTACAGAGAAGGCTTCGAGCAGCTGTACCCCACTTCGGCTGCTTGCTGAGAGGCACAGCACGGAGTCCGGAGTGGCCTCGCTCTCCATTTCTCCCTGGAACCACACAGTACTCAGGATTCATCCTTTGTCCCGAGGACAGCTGATGCCCCACTGGACTCTCGTGTTCGGGATGGTCCCTGCTCTGCAGCCCTGGTGGAGGAAGGGGGTGGAGCTCCCTGTGGGAGCCCCATTTGGTGCGTTTGCTCCAGGGTCAGACCTCCACCAGCTTGAGGAAAGCTTCAGACAACAGTCAATGGGTGGAGGAGACTGAATTTCCGAGTGCAGTGTAGCTAATGCTTGTGTTGAAATACGAGGGGCCAGAAAGATAGCACAGTGGGGAGGGTGTTTATCTTGTGCGAAGCTGTCCTGGGCTTAATCTCCAGCATCCCATAGAGTCCCCATGAGTGATCACTGAGCACACAACCAGGAGTAACCCCAGTGCACTACTGGCTGTGTCCCCAAAACATCAATAGCAAAAGAAACACGTCGAGCTCACATGTAGCTGGACTGGGTCAATCTGTCTTTACCGAATGTGGCATTGGCTGTTTCTGGGCCACTGCTGGACCCAATTCCTTTCTCTGTCTCTATCTGTTGGTGTCTGTCTGTCTGTCTGTCTGTCTGTCTGTCTCTCTCTGCCATACCCAGAAGCTACATCTCCTTGAGCTGTGATCTTGCTGGGAGCCTGTGTCTTCAAAGAAAGCAAGACTTAAATTTTTAAAAGCCAGCGAACCCAAGAGCGATGCAAACCTCCTTCGCACAAGTCAGTGCTGGGCTCACTTCTCCCAGATCTGGGTCACCGCAGCAGGGCTGCAGACACACTCCCGCCCCCCACCCTGGAGGTCACTCCATTCTTCTCGGAACCTTCGGCCCCTGCGGCAGCCAGAGGGATCTTCGCTAAGCAGCCAGTGCTTAAGCCTAAGCCCTGCCGAGCCCCGTGGCCGCCCTGTCACCTGTGCCCTACTTGGAGAGGGGAGAGAAGCCTTTGAAGCTGCAGCAGCGAGGAGGCGCCTTCCTTCAGATGCCCGAGAAGCCTGAGGGAAAATGGGAAGAGGAGGAGGAGGAGGAAGAAGAGAAGAAAAGGTGGAAGAAGAGGAGGAGGAGGAAGAGGGGGAAAGAGGAGGAAGAGGAGGAAGAGGAAGAGGAGAAAAAGAGGAAGAGCAGAAAGGAGGAGGAAGAATAGGAAGAAAAAAGGTGGAAGAAGAGGAGGAGGAAGAGGAAGAAGAGGAGGAAGAGGAGGAGGAGAAAGGAGAGGAGCAAGAGAAAGAGGAAAAAGGAAGAGAAGGAAGAGGAGCAAGAGGTGGAGGAAGAAGAGAAAAAGGGGGGGAGGAGCAGAGAGCTGACCTTGGTGCTCAGCCAACCAGGCTGCTCCGGCCTTTGCCTGATGTTCCCCCTGGGCTGTCTTGCTCCCCTGGGGCCCTCACAGGGTCAGCATGCCCACACCTCCTGGCATGGGGCATTTGTAGGAGGGGTGGAGTCTCGGGGTTCGGGGGACGGAGTCTGAGGGTATAGCAGAGTCCTGTGGGGTCTCAGGCCTGGTGTGGGATGTTGTGGGCTGTGTGGAGTGTGTGTCGTGTGTGTGGTGCATGTGGGAAAGCCTGAAGCTTGTAGGCTGTGTGGGGAAGGGATGGGATGGCTGTGTGGGCCCGTGTCGGGCATGGACAATGTGTGCTGTGTATTCTGTTGCTTTTTGTTATATGATCTGTGTGTTTCATGATTCCTGTGTCGTGTGTTCTATGTGCCGTGTGATCTGTGTGATGTGTTGCTGCCTGTGCATATGTGACACATGTGACCTGACCATGTGGCCTGTCCCATCTCTGCCCTGCGTCTGCCCAACCCCAACACACAGTGACCTTTGGGGAATAGTCAGGCTCAGCCTAGCAGCTCTTGGCCCTGCCACGCTCGTGACCTTGAGCCGCACCCTGTTTGCACTCTCTGTACCGTGCTCCCTGCTCGGACCCAGGGACCGGGGTGACAAAGAGACTCTGGGTGGAGCCTGGGTGGGCCTGACCCACTCCTGACTCACCTCAACCCAACCCCTCATCCCCTCTTCCCTCCGCTGGTCCCTGAAATTCCCACATGTCTTGTGCCCTGCGTGTGAGGACAGTTCTGCCAGTCTCAGAGGCTCAGATCACAACGACTCACCAGGCCCGTGTGTTTGCGTCTGTTGGTCCGTCTGGGCACCCACCCTCTCTGTACTGAGCCTGGCCATGCACCTGAACCAAGCCTCCTCTGCTGCTGCTGTTGCTGTTTCTGCCCCCTACGCCCACGCTGAGGCCCAGAGAGCACGTCACCAGGTGTGTGCGCGCCTGGCAGCGCTTGGCATCGTTCAGCACTTGGATGGTGCCAATTAGCTCCCCAGCGCGAAGCTGGATTCCTCCTCATTAAGGCAGGATTGGCTTCTGACTCGCTGATAATCCCATTTAAGGAGTGGCTGACACCAGTGGGTTTTGGGAGGGGAGATGTTCCTAGGAAGGGGGTTCATGTTTGTTTTTTATTTTATTTTATGTTATTTTATTTGAGGCACTGTGGTTTGCAATGCCATTCAAGGCTGTATTTCCTGTATACTGGACACAGGCCCAGACCCCCCCCAAAGAGGGTCTGCTCACCCCACATTGTCTTCGAGCCCCTCACTTCTGCCTGTATCCACCCTTTCCCTTCCCTGTGCCCATCTTTCTTCTGTCTTCCTTCTGCAGAAGGTCTCAGCTCCTGTGGTCTCTGTGAATTTTTCACTCTACTTTTTTTTTTTTTTTTTTTTGCCACACTGGGCAGTGCTCAGAGATTGCTCCTGTCTCTGTGTCCAGGAATCACTCCTGGCAGTGCTTGGGGGATCCTATGGGTTGCCGGGGATCAAACCTGGGTCAGCCGTGTACAAGGCAAACGCCCTCTCCACTGTGCTATCTTTCCAGCCCCTTAACTTGTTCTTGCAGGTCTGTGGTCAGGCCGCAAATGGGGAGGCCAGACAGTCCCCAAGCTTCGTCATTGAGTGGACAGGAAGGAGAAGAGGGGCACAGGCAGGGCAGCCTCCAGTCTGTGGGAGAGTCTGAGTGAGTCTGGAGGGTGGAGAGAGGCTGGTGAGGTGAAGCCGCAGCCTTGCCAGCCTCATGAATATTCCAGAAGGGAAGGAGGGAAAGACACAGCCCCGGGCATCATGGAGACCCAGAGCCCCAGGCCTCAGGCAGACTTGGGGGATCTGAGCTCAGGGCTCAGGGCTGGTAGGCAGCAGGGAAAGAGTCGCTGCCCTTTGCAGCCTGGAAGCTTAGCGGGGCCTCTGGGCACCAGAATGGGGCCAGTTGGGAGGAGACACTGCCCGAGGCTGGCTGCACCCAAATGGGGTCCCTTGAGGTCTTGGGGGCTTGAGGGGGTCGAAGGGACAGAGCTGAAGAGCTAGCCCAGCTCCAGGCCTGTCACTGCAGATTCTTCTGGTCACACTCCTGGCAGCACTGAGCAGGCTGGCTGCAGGGGGCAGACTTGGGGCCTCGGGTGGCTGAGGGTTCATTGATGGTCTTTGGGGTGCCATGAGCTTGGGGTACTAGGCTCCCTGAAGGCCACCGGATGGGGGGTCCTGTCCTGCTGGCTTCAGCCCCAGCTTGGGGCATTTCCAAGGAGCTCCCCAGGGAGCAGCTTCTTTGAGGTCCCGACAGATTCAATAATGGAGCCTCTGTCCAGCGATTGGAGACCCACATGGGCCAGAGACCCCAGAAGGCCACGAGTTCGGAAATAGCTCCGAAGCCTGACAGCCTCTCCCCCTTCCAGTGCAAGCCAAGGTCCTCCCTCTCCCCGCCCACACCTTGTAGGCCCAACCCCTCCTCCAGCCCCAGGGCCCATCTACAGGGCAGCAAGGACGCCTCCAATTTGAGGCATTTGTGACTTCATGCTGTCCTGGCCTCCTCCGAGCCTGCCCCCACACACTGCCTACCCATTCCCCATGTCAGGAGCCTGATGGAGGTGGGGTCCCTCCAAGGATTGGCCTTTCCTCAGGTGCTGTCAACCCCTTCCAAGGGGCCCAGCCTGGGGTTCTGTGAGTATCTCTGAAACCTTCCCAGTGCTCTGTTCCCAAGTCCCTGGCCACCGTGGGCCCCAGACACAAATACCCGCCTGGGTCCTGTCCATTCTCCAGAGTCCAGCTTCTGATTCTAAGACCTGAGATGAGCCAGGGTGACCCCGTTCTCCATTCCATTTGTCTGTCTGTCTGCACCTCTCTCCAATGCTCATCCTGGGACCTCCCAACCAGCCTCTCACAAACTCCATCTAGGCCTTGCTGGGCCGTATGCTGCTCTCCAGGATGGGGTACATTTTAGTATCCTGAGTGTCCCCTGCCTGACACTCAGACCCCAGAGCCTCAGGAGGAGGGAGGAGGAATGAGGAGCACAGGGAACCACTGCAGGGGAGGAAGGAGAGGGAGCAGAAAGGAGAAGGGAAGAAGGATTGGGAGGGATTAAAGAGGGAGAGGGAGGAGGAGAGAGGAGAAACAGGCTGATTAGGAGCGTGGAAGGTCCAGGACACCCTCAAGCTGTGCTCAGGCCCCCTCCATCCTTTCCCACTGAGTCAGGGAGTTGGGGGGGGTCATCCCCTCAGTCACATCCATCTTCACTGACCCCCGATTCCAGCCTCCTGTGGAGCCTCACAGGAGGGAAGAAGGGCAGGAGAGAGGAGGTGGAGATCAGGACACAGAAGAGGGGGAGAGAGGAAGGAGAGGAAAGGAGGGAGATAGGAGGAGGATGAATGAGACAGAAAGGAGGAGGGAAGTAGGAAGAGGGAGGAGAATGGAGGGAGGAGGGAAGAAGGATGGGAAAGGATGAAAGAAGGGGAGGGAGGAGGAACAGTGTCTCCAAGCCGAGTGGCAGAGGACCAGGGGCTGCGGCTGGCAATAGTGATGAGGCAATGGAGGTGACGAAGGCGATGAAGGCGATGAAGGCAGGACCCGCCTGCCAAGGGGCAGAGACTTTGCTGCGATGCAGAACTGGGCACTGTCCCTGCCCAGTTCCCTTTCCCCACAAATGTAACTGTTCTCCAGAAGGTCTCGTACCATAGAAAGGTCAGGGGATGTGGGACCCTCCCACTTGGGGCCGCAGCCCCTAAAATCTTGGTGGGACCATGAGGTTCTGTCCAGCAGCAGTAAAGGATGGGCCGGCACCCTTCTCTTTCCCTCGGGGACCATCCCTGCTCTTGACCTCTGAGACTTGCAGGGATGAGGCCCTCAGGGCACCCCAGCAACAGGCTGAGTCCCCTACAATTATGTCTCAGCACTCAATGGCCATGTTCTAGACAATTCCATCCCTACTGTGCTGGTTCTCCCTCTCCGGGCTTTTTAAATAACGACCCTGGCTTGGGAGAACACAGTAGGTTCAGCGGAGATGGATTTTGTTTCCTTTCTTCTCTGTAGGGATTTGGGGTAGAGCTGCAGCTCCAGGGGAACCCCCATTTTTCTGGTGGAGTCTGTACCCTCACCCCACACTCCTTTGGGGTCAGGAGAACCACACGGTGCACCTCTCTCCCTTCCATCCCACCATGTCCGTTCCCCGGCAGCCAATTGTCTTGCTCATGGAACTATCAGAGCCGCAGTGGGGCACTTGTGGATTCTGGGGAGCCCATCACCTCACAGTCCCGATACCTCCCACCATGGCTTCTGACAACAGCGACTCCGCAGCAGCCAGAGGGAATCAACCTTCTCCCAATCGCTGAGAATTTGCGCTTGGGTGTGGAAAGATTGGAGTGGGGATGAGGGCAGGGGACCCCCACTACACCACACCCAATTGTCCTAGCACGCTGGCATTGGTGTTGTTGAGGGGGCCCCAGGCTTAGATTATGGCCGGGTAGCCAGCTGGGTTGTACCCACAGCCCCATCCTCACCCTCCTCCTGGGCCTGGCCTGGGTCCTCCCTCCACTGTTAAACAGCTTTATTAGGGCAAATTGACTTCAATTTCAGGCGCTCCAGGAGGGCCTCGTCCTTCGGAAGCTCCAGCGGTTCCAATCGGTTCTGGAAGCGCTTTCTGCTGTTTCCAGCATGGGGAGCAGCAAACTGGGGGCGGGGGGCTTTTCTTTTCTTTGTCAGAGGCTTAATTGCTCCCGGTAGGGCGGCAGCGAAGAGGTGAATCCAGGTCTCTTTCCTTTCTTCCCTGCAGAAATTGTCCCAGCTCAGGACGTACTGTGGACAGAGGCCAAGGCGGCCAGGCGGTGACAACCCCCGGCTCTCAGGACTTCTGTCCCATCTCTGAGCCTCACCCAGGACCGCCTCAGTCCCCAAGAACTCTAGAGCAGGACCGTACATGGCTTCTGCAAAGTCCAGCACAAGTCACGGAACAAGGGATGGTGCCAGGGTCCTCACCCAAGTCACTGTCCTTCTGATGGTGTCCTGTGTTTGGCCCAGATGTCCCCAAGCCTGTTGGTTCTTCTAGAAGGATTTGACTAAGCAGAGTGTGTGAGGATGGGTGTGGCAGGCACGGAGGTTAAGACATTTTCCTGGTGTGTGACTGTGTCTTCGATAGTAATTCGGATGTGGGTGCCACTTAGGGCATGTCAGCACAGCCAGGCCTGGCTTCTGAGCACAGATCTGGGAGTAAGCCCTGAGTCCCTGCTGGTGTGACCCAAAACAGACCCAAAAAGTATGTGGAGTGTGTGTATGTGGGTGCACCTACTTGGTAGGCTGGTTGTGTGTATGTTGAAGTCTTGGGGGATAAGAAAAAAATTACATGTGCATGAATGGGTGGGCTAAGGGATGGATTCATGAAAATATGGGTGGATAGATTAGTGGATGGTTAGATGGGTGGATGGGTAGATGAATGGACAGATAGATGGATGGGTGGGTGGATGGATGGGTGGGTGGATGGATGGGTGGGTGGGCAAACAGATGGATGAGTGGGTGGGTGGGCAGATGGATGGATAGGTAGGTAGGCGAATGATGAGTGAGTGGATGGATAAATGGAGAGATGAATGGATGGGTGGATGAGTGGATGGATAAATGAATGAATGGTTAGACAGGTGGGTGGATGTATAGATTTATGAATAGATCAATGGATAGATGGATTCAAGAGCAAATATATGGATGAGTGGATGGTTAGATGGAGGGATAAAATGAATAAGAGAATATGGGCTTCTATTTAGAAAAATGGAACAATGGTGTGTGTATGTGTGTATCCACACCTATAGTGGAAGAACTGTGTGTCCATTGAGTGTCTGTGTGTCTAGATCGACAGACAGGTGCCTGTGTGCACATGAGTATCCAAATGAACATGAATACACGTATGTCACATTACAGTATTGTTTTTGTTTTTAGGTCACACTGGGAGGTACTCAGGGGTTACTCCTGGCTCTGTGCTCAGAAATTACTCTTGGCAGACGCATGGGACCCTGTGGGATAGGATGCCTGGGACCGAACCTGGGTGAGCTGCTTGCAAGGCAAATGCCCTCTCCACTCTAGGTATCTCGTACTTTTGTCCACAGCGGTCGACGCCCAGACACATCCACGGAGCTGGGACAGTGCTTTATCACACCCTTTTTCTACTCTGAGGGCCCCCAGTTTGTGAGCTTTCAAAACAGACCATCACTGTCGGGCCAGATCTTGGAGGCTGGTTCCCGGGTGTCCCTGGAACCCTTCAATAAACTCGGCAGCTGTGCTGAGCTGGAAGTCGAGCATGGGAGTGTTCGGAGCATGCACATCACAGCCTGGCTCCGAGGGACACAAACATGTTTGCAGGGGCCCCAGGATGCCTTAGTTCCTTGGCAGGGCCTCAGCGCATGCCTGGCTGGTGCTTCCGGCCAAAGAGAGGATAGAGCAGGGCATGCTTTTGTGAGACCGGAGTGGGGAGAAGGACTTGCACTCCAAAGAGGCAAAGTCAGGGCATGTGGTACATGGTGATGAGGAAGATTCAGGGGCAGAGGACTGTGGGGTGAGAAAGGCGGGAGGACTCTGGGTTGTACGGGGTTGCTTTTCTTCTGCAGCTTCCACAGAGCCTCTGTGAGTGCCACAGAGCGGGAGAGAGACAGGGCAGCATTTAACTGCACTAGGTATGGGCCAGGGGCATGTGCTCTGGGTGTGGGGACTATCCTTTCATATCCAGGCCCGTCACCAAGGGCCCAGGCTCTGAGATCCAGCTATGGATTTTTGGGGAATGAGGTTCTCTGGAATGTGTCAGCCTTTTGGGTTAAACTCACAGCAGAAGGAAAGGGAGGAAGCAGAGCTTTTCCGAGCTGGGGGAAATTTAAGTGGATTCAGAGAGGAAGGTTCTAGAAATATGCACATGAGTCCTCTGTGAGAAACAGGTATTTCTGGGAGCACTGGTGAGGACAATGAGACAGCCAGAGCATCTGAGCATGGAGAGAGAAGGGTGGCATTGTCGTCGGAGTGCTCCCCATTGCAAGAGTGCTCAGGGTGATTGTTCCAGAGAGTGTGAGTGCGCCTCTATGTGACTGTTCTTCAGAGTGAGAATGCTCCTCAGAGCACTTCTTCATGTGAATGCTCTCTCCGTAAATGTTCCTCAAAGGAGAGTGCTCCCCAGAGTGAGAGCGCATCTTGTCCAAGCTGATCGTGGGTAAGAAAGTGCGTGGCTGCTCAAGAAGACCCAGAAGTCTGGCCAAGGGGACATCAGGACACTCCCAGGGGCCAGAGGGTAGAACTGTGAGGTCAGAGGTCACACATGTGCTTGACCATGCGTGCGCATGAGCACTGGGCATGGCCCTGGGTATCTCTGAGCACCACCTCGTGTGAGTGACCCTGGTGGTCCCAGATCATAGAATCCTCTGGAGGCAGCAACACTGAGCCACCCAACCTGCAGAGCAGGGACTTGCTGGGAGTGCTCCCAGACTGCCTGAGCACTGTTTGGGGAGCCCCAGGCAAAGCAACAGGGCAAAAACAAAGGACAGTCTCTAGCCAGGGTCACGCGCGCGAGGAATGATGCCCGGCCGGGCACAGGGTTGGGCTGTGGCAAGGTGGGCTAGAGTCCCTGGCTCATGGTCACTGGGGAGACCCTCGCCCATCTCGGTAGGACCCACTTCCAGCAACCTGCTCTGCCTCTCCCTCGCCTGCAGCCTCTTGAACCAGAGAAGGGGGCGGCGATAAATAGGATTTGATCAAGGATGTCAACTTTTAATAAAAACAGATGTCACAAACTTCTAAGTGCTTTCTGCTCGGGCTCCCCGGGATTTGTTCCAAACTCATAATATTGTCAAGTCTGAAATGAAATTACCTCCGATAAGATCGAGCGAGGTTCGGAGGGAGTCGGGTCGGGAAGACCGGCCAGGCCAGCGGGGGGTTTTTGGCCCAGTCAGGATCTGCTTGGGTCAGGGAAATTCCGCACAGAGCCGCCGCCTCTTCGCAAATGCATCGATCCGCTCCGGGCCAGCTTGCGCCTTGTTTTGCAATATTGGGAGGAAATTCTGGGCAAGCGCTTTGCAAATATTTATCAGAGAAACATCGAGGAGCTTTCATGAACAGCGTCTCTCTGGGCCCTGTTTGTGCAGATGCTAATGGCAGCCTGGGAAACAGCCCTTTGGAATGTGCCCCGCGCCCCACTCCGGCCGGCCAGCTGAGGCGCTGAGATGGAGGCTTGTTCCTGAGGTTTGATTTTCTGCCCTGGATCCCAACAGCCCTGTCTGCCAGAGCCCACAACTATGTTGGCAGGAGTGGGAGAGAGAGAGAGGAGAGAGAGAGAGAAAGACAGAGACAGAGAGAGAGAGAGAGAGAGAGAGAGAGAGACAGAGAGACAGAGAGACAGAGACAGAGACAGACAGAGACAGAGAGAGAAAGAGAGAGAAAGAGAGAGAGTGAGAGAGACAGAGAGAAGAGAGACAGAGAGAGGAGAGACAGAGACAGACAGACAGAGACAGATATAGAAAGACAGAGACAGAGACAAGACCGAGATACAGAGAGCAACAGAGAGACAGAGACAGACAGGCAGCCAGAGAGAGAGAGAGAGAGAGAGAGAGAGAGAGAGAGAGAGAGAGAGAGAGAGAGAGAGAGAATGGTGCCTCAGATAGGCATTTGCTATCAGGAGACAGACAGACAGAGAGAGAAGGCTGCCCAGGCAGGCATTTGCTGCAGGAAGAGAGACAGACAGGCAAACAGACAGAAAGGCAGAGAGAGAGAGAGAGAGAGAGAGAGAGAAAGAAAGAGAGAGAGAGAGAGAGAGAGAGAGAGAGAGACAGGCAGGCAGGCAGGCAGGCTGAGATAGAGAAGGGTTCCCCCAGATAGGCATTTGCTGGCAGAAGAGAGAGACAGACAGGAAGGCAGAGACAGAGAGACAAAGAGACAGAGACAGAAAGAGAGAAGGATGCCCCAGGCAGGCATCTATTGTGGCTCAGCTGTGCGGGCTCACATAATCCAAGCCCCCCACCCCCAGATGCCAGGGTGAGACCTTGGGACCTGCGGGCAGCTGAGCCCTCATAGCTACAGAAATGGGTTTGGGGGAGAAGCGGGAGGCAAAGGCTGGTTCTGTCCTGATCCTCGGAAAGGCTCCAGAGTGCTCGCCAGTGTGTAGAGACTGCAGAGGTGACTGGCCCTGCTTGTCACCTTGGGCCAACAACATCACCCCAACATCACCTCCTTGCCAGGCTCTGCACCTGTGCTGGGGTCACTCCTGTTTAATGTCTCTGAAAACTTCCACCACTTTGTCCTCAAGCAGACACAGAGCTGTTGGGGAGGACATCTGCAGCCCCCTAGACAGTCACCAGCCCATTAAGCCCAGAGCCAAGATCCCAAGTGCCTCTCTGCACCCCAGTCCCGAGCAGACTCACTGCTGGCTTGTGTGCTGTTTTCTACCCATGGGGCCTTTCCCGAAGTCTGTGTGGATCTCTGGGGGCTGATGTTTAGGTCAGTGTACCCACCATGTCTCCAAGGACTTCTGAAGCCTGTCTGGAGAAAGAATGGAGGAGGGGGTCTGTGGACTTTCTGCAGTGGCCAGAGTGACCCCATTATGAGGGGCCAGGCTCCCAGGCACAGCCCTAGGGCCGATGTGCAAAGGCACAGGTGCTCCTGACCCAGGGCTGGTGTGCGGGTTCCTCATCTTTCTGGGGTCCGAGCCATAGCAAGTGGGCAGGACACTTGCCTGGCACATGGCAAGAAAGGTGAGGAACCCGCACATGGTCCTGGGTCAGGAGCACCTGTGCCTTTGCACGTCGGCCCTAGGGCTGTGCCTGGGAGCCTGGCCCTCATGATGGGGTCACTCTGGCCACTGCAGAAATTATTCACATGGAAAATATAGGTACAGGAGGCAAGAGCTCAGGCTCCCAGCGAGGAAGGACCCACTCCCGCCATGCCATGTGGAAGGACTCTGGAACACTAGATGGCCTGGGTCCCCTTGGCCTCTCTGTTGCCCCAGAGTGAGCTGCAGAACCAGGGGTTCCTCTGTCTGTCTGTGGGTCTGGGGTGAAGAAGACCTCAAGGCTCAAACAGGCCCCAGTGCCCCCCACAGGGTCCATGTGGTCTCCAAAGGAGTTCCTTACACCCTCAAAAACAGGACTCCTTCATCAGTGCTCCTAAATACCCAAAGATAGGACTCCTCCACCAGTGCTCCCTAACCTGACTCTCTGCGTCAGGGATCAGGTCCTTGCGGCCAGTACACGGTCTGTTCTGGCAGTGTGTCGAGAGATGGAACTCGAGCTGAGCAGGACTTATTCCAGAGACAGAAACAGGATTTATTTTTCAGAAATTGGTCGCGATGTGGTTTCTTTATCTCTCTCTCTCCCTCCCTCTCTCTCTTTTTAAATTCCCCAAGTGCACAAGAAGGTGGAAACAAAAATATGAAAAGATTCTGAGGAGACACTTGACAAAATGTGGCCATCCTTCATCCTAAGAGGCCAAGGAAGATATAAATAGAAAAAAAATCTAGTCCAAATGCAGCGAAGGTCATTCCTCAAACAGTCAACCAGCCCCGTTCGAAGCGGAGAGGGACGGGAATGAGGTGCAGATATGGGGCTGGAACGACTTCACTTCTCCCAAGCTTCCGAGCTGCACCCCAACACCCTGGAAACACAATTTGTACCCCCAAATAAACCTCGTGGCATAATTGTCCACACTGAAAACTCGAGACCTCAGGAAGAAGCACACTAGGGTGGGTAAGGATTTTTTATTAGATAAAAAACTAGACTAAACTGAGTTAATTTATCTACCTCATCACTTTAATTTTTTGACCTTCCTAGTGGTATTCAGGAGCTTGGAGACAACCCATCCCCAGTGTTTCTTGGGTATCTACGCTGGCGTTTTGTCGCTCCTATTTGAGGACGTGAGATGCTGGAGGCCTGGATTTGAGCTACTGACCACTGGGAAAGCTCAGGGGACTAAGTGGGGCCAGGACTAGCTTCCTACCCCTCTAATAGATTACAGAGACAATAAACCATCACGCAGTGGGAACTATAGCACAGCAGGAAAGGCGATTTGCTTTGCATGTGACTGACCCTGTTTCAAACCCGACATCCCATACGGTCCTCCAAGCCTGCCAGGAGTGATTTCTGAGTGCCGAGCCAGGAGGAACCCCTGAGAGCTGCTGGGTGTGGCCCCAAAAACAAACAAGTAGAAAAAAATGACACTTAGCTGTTGATTGTCAGCCCATCTGGCCAGGAGCTGGCACACCTAGAACCCCTTTGGTTTTGCCCCAAATTGCGTGTCACATGGTGCTTTGTCCTGATGGTGCAGAATGGAGGCGTGTGGCTCCTGGGCCACAGAGGATGCTATTCACAGTCTGTGTGTCCTGAATGTTAGGGACACATGTGATGAGCTGTTGTCCCCTCTGATGTACCGCAATGCCTGAGTCCAGCTCGGTGAGGCCCCCTCCCCCTGCCCTGCACCCACTATTCCACCCCCACAAAGTTCCAGTGCCCCCTCACAGTCTCCTTGTCCATCTGGGCAGGGACCTCAGCAATTAAACCAACACTCACATTGCATGAGGCCCTGGGTTTGATCCCAGAAAAGAGTTCTATATATATATTATTTGGGAGTGGGGCACGTCTTTCGATGCTCAGGGTTTATTCCTGGTTCTGTGCTCAGGATCACTCACTCCTGCCAGACTTAGAGTCGGGGAGCCATATAGGATGCTGAGAAATCACACCCAAATTGGCCACTTGCAAGGCAAGAAGCCCTACCTATTGAACTATCTATTTGGCCCCAGAAATTAATTTTTTTGCCACATATGCATATGCAAATCTTGAATCCCCCCACCCTAAACTGCTGTGTATCTGCGTTTGATTTGCTGAGGTCATGCCAGAGCACAAATCCCATTAGCCCCTCCAGCCCACTTCCCTCTCTCTCTGAGAGAGAGAATCTAAGGTTCACTAAGTCTGTCCCCTGCTCTGTTTCTCTCTGTCCCGCCGCTGTGTGATTTCATTCCTGTGTCATTCTCTTCCTAGTTTCCCACACTTAGCTTGACTCCGCCAGCCTGTTCATGGTGTAGTCGAGGAGGGACTTTTACCCTGTCAGATTTGGGGGACAGTTCTGCTATGCACACGCCTCGTGCCCCCTGTTCCTCCTCTGCCCTGGGCACCAGATCTTGGTTGTTGACGATAGCCCAGCAGGAAACTCCTGAGTCTGTGAATCTTCGCTCTTGGGCCAAGCAATCTGGGCCAGCACGGCGGGGTCCTGGGGTCACACTGCCCCAAACCTTCTTAGAGCCCCCACCCTCTTCTTGCAGAGGCTGCTGGGATAGACTGTCCCCACCACCAGCGAATGAGGGGTTTGCACACTCTCCATCTCACCCATTTTCATGAGAAACAAAAGGCCGAGGGGTCGAGCAGCTGATGGTCCCCAGGGTGGTGAAGAAGGGGAGAGAGGGGGGAGCTTGGTGACTCCACACCGGAGCCCCCCACAGTCTCTCAGAACAGAATGGAAGAAACTGAAATATCTGAGAGCTGTCCAGTTGGGTCCTTCCCCTCCAGCGCTCACACTCAGATTTCTTTATATTAGTCATAAAGGAAGTAAAGTTTCTTGGTTATACTCCCATCCTCCCTGTCTCTGTGTCTCATTCTGTCTCTCTGTCTCTGTCTCTCTTGTCTCTGTCTTTCCCTATTTCTGTCTCTCCCTCTCTCTCTGTCTCTTTGTTTCCCTATTTCTCTGTCTCTCCTGTCTCTCTATTCCTCTATGTCTCTGTCTGCCTGTCTGTCTCTGAGTCTCTCTGCCTCTCAGGCTGTCTTTGTGCTTTCCTTCCTCTCCCATCCACCACAGTCACCACCTTCACTGCCCAGTAACCCTATAATTGCAAATAACAACCCTATACTTTCCCCAATACCACATAATTTCTCCCAGACACACCGGCTCCTGTGAGATGTGTTCAGCTTCCGAAATGGGGCCTTGGCGGGGCTCATTCCGCCTTCAGGTCCCGCAGACCATTTTCTATTTACTTTTCCCTCTCGTGGCTGTGCTTTCCCTCCGAGAATTTGGACACTTGAAATGACATTGCAGGGGGCTGGAATGATGGTACAGCTGGGAGGGCACTTGCCTGGCATTCGACTAACCTGGGTTCCATCTCCGGCATCTCGTAGGGTCCTCAAGACCTGCCAGATGTCATCCCTGAGTGCAGAGCCAAGAGTAATCCCTGAGCACCACTGGCTGTGATTCCTCACATACAAAAAAAAAAAAAAAATATATATATATATATATATATATATATAAAACACTGCAGAAATAGTCATATAAGGCTGTCTCTCTGTCCGTCTGTCTGTCCACATGTGAGGTTCTGTGTGAAAGCTTGACTATCAGCAATGTGGCCCGCCCTTGGTGGAGGCTGGCTAACCATCGTCCCTTTGCTGCCTCGAACCCTGGAGACTCTGGAACCACCTCACCCTAGTCCGCTGACTGGCTGCCCAAAAAACCTGCCTCTGTGTGTGTGTGTGTGTGTGTGTGTGTATCAGTGTGCTTGTGTGTCTGTGAGCTCTGTGTGAGAGATCTGTGTGTGTGTGTGAGTTTGTGTCTGGGTGGTGACTGTGTGTCTCTGTGTGTGAGTGCGAGAGTTTGAGTGTGTGAGGGTGTGTATGTGTTAGAACCCATGTGTGCCTGAGAATATTGTAAGCATGTGTGAGTATGCAAACATGTGTGAGCATGAGCATACATGTGTGCGTGGATATGGCCAAATGTATGTGTAGGCTTGAATGTTTGTGTACAGGTGTGCATATATGTGAGCATATGAGTTGAGAGGTGAGTATAACATGTGTGGGTGTGCATGTGTAAGCATGTACGTGTTTGTGAACGTGTGTGAGCATACATGTGTGGGTGTGTGAATATGTGTGAGTACATGAATGTGTGTGATTGTGTGTGCCTATGTAAGTATGTGAGTTTGTGCGAGCATGGGTGACTGTGTGTGAGTCTGCGTGTATATCAGTATGTGAGCTTGCGTGTGTGTGAAAATGTGGGTATGTGTGTGTAATTGTTTGGTGTTGGGGCTCCATACCCCCACCTTCCTCTCCCTTCACCTAGCCAGCAAGCATCCTTCCCTTCACGCGGCTGCTTCGTGCCTCTTTGTCCCCGTGACGCACCAGACACATGCCAGATCCCATGACACAGGACAGACTTTCTGGTCTCTCCGGCCATTGGAGGGACCATCCGCCATCGCCCTCAGCTGCCTTCCCATCACCTTGGACCCCCCTTCATGGTGGCCTTACCACTGGCTCTCCCTCAGAGCCTGGAACAAACCCTCAGCCTTATGTGCCGGGCCTCCTGTTTTCCGTGGTGGGTGGACCGTAGCCTCCCCCACCCTCCCCATGGCTCTTTGTCCTGGTGCTGAGTTTTGGTTGTGGCCCCGCTGGACTGGCTTGGGCTGGTGGAGTCACATGAACATGACACAGAGTGACATGGAGCACACCTCTTTAAACAGGGATGACGGTCTTTACTATGAGCCACAAAGTCCCTCTTGGTTTTCCCCATCTTTTAGGGTCTCCCTCCTACTCCTGTGCTGGGAATGATAAGTATGGGGGACTTTCTCCTCCTTCCCCTCCTCCTCTGACAGCGCCAACTCCTGCACCCTCCTGCCTCTGGACTGATTCTTTCTCTCTTGAATTTCCCTGTTATGGTTCCTTGCTCTTTTGCTGACTTCATCAGACTTGCTGCTGGTTTCGTAGATGTGGTGGTGAGTCCTTCTGTGGCTGCCCACCCTGCGGGACTAGCCCTGGACTTCATGAGGGGCTTGATGCTCGTCCTGAGGGTCCCTACCTTGCTGTGGTCATTTCCTACAGCCATGAGCAGGCCCCTGTAAAATCACCCTGCACCGTATATTCAAATCCTGGTGAAGCAGGGTCGCTGCATGAAATAATCCAAACCAGGTTGAGGGGGAGACACATGTAGTCTGACAGTCTTCTATCTCATGTCAAAAGTGAGCTGCCTGCCAGAACTGTCATTTTTATTGAGTCCAGAGACCAGTGCAGATGGGGGACAGAGTAAGGACAGATAGATCAGGCTATCCTGAGCCAGTCTCTCCCAGGTTTACATGCAAGACAGTCTCTGTTTTGGATGTAACCATGTTGAAAACAAACAGACACAAAGGAACCAGGGATGGTATTTGTTTTGAGTAAAACAAGTGTGGTCTAACAGTCCTCAAGCTTGGGGCCGCTTTCATGGGGAGCTAGTGAGACTCGTGGTTGTGCTTGAATGATGGATGGACCCCAGGACACATGCAGAGGGAGGAGGTACTTTGGTCTCCAAGGCCCAGTGCTCCTGTACCCCACTCCACCATAGCTGCCTGCAGACTTCACGCAGGTCACCCCTAAGGCAGGAACCCTAAGAAAAGACCTGCTGTTTTATGCCTAGACACACACACCCCCAATCCCGGATGTGATCTGTGGCCAAAGGCTCAGACTCCAAACTGTCCTCACAGCAGACAAGCATTGCCCTATAAAGCCTGAGCACTGCCCACAGCAGCGGATGTGTGGGGTTGCCTCTCCTGCCCATACTGGACTGAGGACTTCCTGGAGGAGAGGACCCTCAGCCTGCCACAGCTGTGCCTCTCTGTAAAAGAATTTTTCACGCTCCAGACGCCTGATTTCTGGCTTTAAGCATTTCCAGTCACTTTTCTCCTGAACTCTGCAAATGCATCTATATTGGACTCAGCAAGTGGGTGTCTGTTCAGCTGAATCTGTGGAATCGGAGAAGCCGAGAGGAGGGAATTGGTCCAGTGTGAGCTCCTCGGGGTTGCTCCCGGCTCGCTTCGCGTCCTCCATTCTCCCGCCTTCCTCCATGCTGGTCTCAGACTCATCCACGCTTGTCTCTGGGCACTGCTTCACCCTGACCTTGGGCCTGTCCAGGGCACCTGTGTCCCCTGGCACCTCCCCACCCTCTGAGCCAGGGGTCCTCAAACTTTTTAAACAGGGGGCCAGTTCACTGTCCCTCAGACCATTGGAGGGTCTGACTATAGTAAAAACAAAACTTATGAACGAATTCTTTTTTTTTTTTTTTTTTGGTTTTTGGGCCACACCCGGTAACGCTCAGGGGTTACTCCTGGCTATGTGCTCAGAAGTTGCTCCTGGCTTGGGGGACCATATGGGACACCGGGGGATCGAACCGCGGTCCATCCAAGGCTAGCGCTGGCAAGGCAGGCACCTTACCTTTAGCGCCACCGCCCGGCCCAGTGAACGAATTCTTATGCACACTGCATAGATCTTATTTTGCAAGGAAGAAACAAAACAGATACAAATACAATATTTGTAGTTTGAGGACCACTTCGAGTCTGAGCCCTATGCTAACAGTTTGGATCCAGGTCCCGAGAGCTCAGTCTTTTGGGGTGTGAAGCCTTTTGTGGGCGGAGCCTCTAGACAAAGCCACCACCTTCCTCCAAGGCCCGGCAGGCCCTGCCCTGCTCTCTGAGATGCTACCCCAGGATCCCCAAAATAGGCCAGGCCTACAGAGGCATGAGGTTGGCGGTCACATGGCCCAGGCTCCCTGAGTTGTCACTCAGGCCTTGATCTGGTCGGTAGCAGCCACAGTCTCTGCTGCACCCCAAACACCTGCAAGAAGCAATAGGCCGTGAGCACCGAATTGGCTGAGGCTGGCACTGACGGGGCAGTGGGGAGCCGCATGAAGCTGGCACCTTCTGTGGGACCAACTCTGGCCCATCTGCTGTGCTCTAGTCACAGTAGAGCAGCCTCTGGGCACACCAGTACCTGGAACCATCCAGACCTACAACTGACTCGCCCACATGCTTCTCTCAGGCATCCCTGCCCTCTCTCTAGCATTCAGTTGTTTTTATTGTTTGTTTGTTTGTTTGTTTGTTTTTTGGGGGTCACACACAGCAGTGCTCTGGGGTTCCTCCTGGCTCTATGCTCAGAAATCGCTCCCAGCAGGCTCAGGGGACCATATGGGATGCCAGGATTCGAACCACCAACCTTCTGCTTGCAAGGTAAACACCTTACATCCATGCTATCTCTCCGGCCCCTCTAGCATACAGTTTGACTCTCCTTGTGGCCCATGGAGATCACAGAGGGGACCAGTCTCTTTTGTCCAAAGAATTTGGCATGTCAGAGCCAGAAAACACGGATCCGGCAGAGAGCACTGTAGCCGAGTCCCCATCCCAGCACCTCCCATATGTGATGACTCTGCCAGGAAGCCTTCTGAGATTAACAACTCTCCTCCCGACAACAGGCAGAGTTCTTCTCCCATAGCAACGTGCGGGATTATTATTATTATCTTATGAAAACAATAATTCACAGTTTGCTGGGAGAGAATAACAGTATTGATCTCCTGAAGAAGCCTTTTCTTTTCTATTAAATTTTTATGAAGCGTGACAGTGTGCAGGGCTGGTCCTCCCTGCACCCTAATGGGGACTTTGCAGGCGGGAAATTACGAGGCGCTAATGAAGCCAGAGCTGGGGCCATGGGGGAGGGAAGGGAGGAGGAGGGAGAGGGAGGAGCACTCCCAGCCGGGTCTATGCTTATTAGCTCTGTGGTTGTGAACTGACCCACAAAGGAAATAGGAATGCCTCCGTGGTGAAAGAGAAGGAGAGGCGGGAGGGAGAGAGGAAGAGAGAGGGGGAGAGGGAGAGGGAGAGAGAGAGAGAGAGAGAGAGAGAGAGAGAGAGAGAGAGAGAGAGAGAGAGAGAGAGAGAGAGAGGAGGGGACAGAGGGAGGAAGAAGGAGAGAGAGGAAGGGGAGAGAGGGAAGAGAGGGAGGGGAAAAGAGGGGAGAGGGAGAGAGAATGAAGAGAGATATGAGAGAGTAAAGAGAGGGAGAAATCGAGGGAGAAGGAGGAGAAAGGGGGAGAGAGTGAGGAAAGAGAGGGAGGGGAAAAGAGAGGAGAGAGGGAGAGAGAGTGAAGAGAGATGAGAGTAGAGAGATGGAGAGAGGTGGAGAGAGACGGGAGGGAGGAGGAGGAGGAGAAAGGGGAGATAGAACGAGGAAAGGGAGGGGAGAAGAGAGTGAAGAGATAGATGAGAGAGGAGAGAGGGAGAGAGGGGAAAGAGAAATAGAGAGAAGGAGGGGGAGAGAAGAGAGAGTAAAGAGAGATAAGAGAGAGGAGAGGGAAGAAGGAAGAGAAATGTCCTTGCAACTCTAGCTATCATACTACAAAGATCATGAGAAACAGAACCCCACACTCAAGGCCCCCCTACCAGAGCTACAACAGACTCTCTGCCCCCCAAACTTAGCCCCACTGGCTGTGACATCAGAGATGCCCTCCAGAACAGACTGACATCCAAAAAGGTGGGTGCCCTTGGAGGGGAGCTGGGCCCTTTCTGAGCACCTGCCTTCACCCATCAGCATAGTTGGCACTCTCAGATTTCTTGGGACACCCACTTTTTTTTTTATAAATTATCTTTATTTAAACACCGTGATTACAAATATAATTGTAGTTGTATGATTACAGTCATGTAAAGAACATCCCCCTTCACCAGTGCAGGATTCCCACCACCAATTTCCCAGATCTACCTACGCCCCACCCCACCCACACTTGTACTCGAGACAGGCTTTCTTTTTCCCTCATTCATTCACATTGTTGTGATAGTTTTCAGTGTAGTTATTTCTCTAACTGCACTTATCACTCTATGTGGTGAGCTTCATGTCATGAGCTGCACCTACATGGGAAGATGGGGGGAAGTAAGGGTTGGGACTGAGGCAGTAAAATATTAGAAATGAGATTTGTAGGGCGGTATCAAGGTCACAATACAAGATGGATATTATGCATATGTAAACTATATGCATACAATACTATCAATAGGAAAACAAGGAGAAAAAAATTCCAGTGACTGTCCCAACATAAACCACTACTAAAATGGCCCGCCCTCCTCCCAAAGCGCATTTCCATTAGTGTAGACACCCACTTTTTACATTGAGGCTTTCCACTGACATTTCCTTGGAGAAAACTAAGGCCAAGTCTCCAGTGCTCACTGAGCTTGTTCTCTGCCCCCTTTGTTCCTTATGTCCCTTAGAGGGATGCCCTGGTATCCTCACCCCATCCTAGAGCTCCCACTCTATCCCTAATCACTTGACGGGTCCCCCAAACCTCTCCTCGTTTCTCAGAGCCTGTTCTGGGTCAGGGGATCAGCATCTAAGAATAAAGATCAAAACAGTTGAATTTGGGGGGGCTCCCCATGGGCTGAAACACCCTTTCATTGCCGGTACAGGGCCAACAACACCCCAACATCACTTTTTTGCAGGCAGGGGCCACTCCTGGAGTGGTGTCCCCTTGAGCTCCATCCGGAGACCAGCACCCACCAGCATCCTTGGAGAAAAAAATCGATCTGGAATGAACCACGTGTGGTCCCATCTTCCTCTCTTGTCCTGGGTGACGAATGACCACAACGTGCTCTGACAACTAAATCACCACAGCACAGCTCGGCCACCAGCACAGGACAAAGGCCACAGAGCCCGGGATGGCTTGTCCATCACTGGCAAAGAATCTTCCACAGGCTGAAGCTCTGTAGCATCGAGACATGCCCAGAAATTTGAACACTCCCATCCTTGTGCTTGGGCGTCGGGCACATCTCATGCCAGCCCTGGGGAGACCACCCCACTGAGGACCTGCTCCAGGACCCCTGTTTGGGGCAGGCTAACTGGTGACCCTCAGTTGCTCCATCCATCCTTCTCCGACCTGTACCTGGTCTCACATGCCTGTGCCCTGCAGACAGACAGCGCCTTGGGCACAAAACTCTCTCACTGTCTTTCCATGCTGGTGCCCTTGGGCATAGGACTGACCGCAGAGCACGCTAGGGAAGGGGCTGGTGTTTTCCAGATGATTCTTTCCCATCTGTCATGGCAGCAGGGGCTGATGGGCTACTCAAGTTCCCGACAGCGATGCGAAGCATCTCCACATGTGAACTTTCTACAGGAAATTTGCGAGTGTGGACAAAATACCCAGAAGCATCCGTGTGGGACCAACACGGCTTTGAGAAAAACCAAAGCTAATCTGAGAACTCCCAGCTATGTTGACTCAGAAGAATGAATTTATTTGGGAAGCTGGCAATTTCCGATTTAATTGTGTTGATCTCTCTCTCTCTCTCTCTCTCTCTCTCTCTCTCTCTCGTTTTCCTCTTTCATTTCCCGCTTGGTTGGAGTTGGGCTGGGCGCTGCCTGATTTGGGGTGCAGGAGGGAGGCAGAGACCTCCGTGCACCCCAGAGCAAACCTCGCAGCTGGCTCTTGCTTCGTGGAGTGCTGTGCAAAGAGCTCGAACAGCCCCATCGAAATTTCTCCCTCATCCTTCAAAGAAATTAGTCTGATGAGTGATTGCAAGGGAGGGAAGTTAATAAGGAAAGATGCAAAATACTTTGCAGGCTCTGAAGTGGCGCGTGCACCTTCTTTGTATTACAGGAAGCCCCAAGTCAGAGCAGGAGGAGCCAGCCTGGGATGGGGGGTTCACTATGTACCCCCTAACCCCTCGCTCCACCAGCAGCTGGCCTGCTGCAGGCTAATGAGGAGAAACCCCCTGACACCTCTGGGCTCGGACCAGCATTTGTAAACAGCAAGAGCGTTTAGCTAAATTCACATAATTGCGACAGAAAACATGGCCCGGACTTCTAAATATCAGCAAAGCCTTCGAGAGCAGAGCAATTACAAAAGGGGGGAGAGGGGTGGCTGTGCACACCCGAGAAGGCTTCAAGTCTTCATTCCCGCTCCCCTCTCTGGCTTGCTGACATATCTAGGGGTGATAAGAGGCTGTTCAGGTCTGTTCCACTAACACGGGGCCCTGGGACCACCCAGTGGGGAGACCAAGCACATCATGGTCCAAGACATGATTCAGCCCCAGAAGCCAGATAGATGGGGCCATGGATGGTCCGTCTCTACCCAGGAGGGGGAGGTCCGTGAGGGTCACAGTACCCTCACCTAGTACCAGTGGGTGTGTGTTTGAGAATATGGATACGTGGGAGTGGGGGTAAGGGTGTCGAAGTGATTGTGTGTGGATGAGAGTGTAGGAGATTGTGTCTGTAGCAGAGTGAATGGGGAGGGGACCAGAGTGCTGGCAAAGCAGGAAGGGAGCTTGCCTTGCACAAGGTAGACCCAGGTCCGATCTTTGGCATCCCATCTAGTCCTCCCCTGCGCCCCCAGCACTGCCCAGAATGGTTCCTGAGTGCAGAGCCAGAAGGAAGCCTTGAGCATCACCAGGTGTAGCCCCCAAACAAAAACTGAGTGTGGCCAGCACAAATAGGGTGTGTGTGTGTGTGTGTGTGTGTGTGTGTGTGTGTGTGTGTGTGTGTGTGTGTGTGTGTGAGTGAAATATCTGTGGTAGCTCTGAATTCTTCCTGGTCTTCACTGGCTTTTTGGCAAAACCCTCTTTCCAATTCTCCCAGCTCTGTAAACCAAAACACCTCCCTCTTTCTCTTCTGATGGAGTTTTGAGTTTGTTTCTCTGCTGCTTTGGCCTCTAAAATCCAGGAGTCCTCACCAACATCACTTCTGGCTTGAGAACGGAACAAGGAAGGCATCGTGTGACCAAGAACTAGAGCCTCAGACACCAAGGAAGGAGAAATGGTGAGGTTGGCTTCTTGAAGGATCCAGCCAGGAATCGCAGTGCCTCCCTCACTGTCTAGGCTGTTTTGTGATGGCACAGGACCTGGTGGTGACTTCCCCATGCCACTGGCCCAGATGCTTGGTCTTCTCTGCCCTCCACTCTTCGGCCCTCCCCAGCAACCCCTTTGCATGCAGTGGAATTCACATGTCTCTGCAGGCTGACCCAGGAGAGGGGCAGAGGTGGCTGTGAAGGAAGGGCTGCCAGCTCTCGCTATCTCTCTCCATCTCTCATCATATCTCACCATCTCTGATGAAAACACATCTTGACCTTAGAGCGGACCATCTCTTTGCTTCTTCAAACTCCAAGATGTCAGAATCTGTGCTCCTTGCATGCAGGGTTGTGCTCCTCATGGGGTGTTCTAGCTCCTACATGCATGACTGTACTCCCCATTTCAGTGTCTGTGTTCCCCACACGTGTCTGTGCTCTCCACCTGGTGTCTGTGCTCCCACCTAGCGCCAGTGCTCCCCAACCCAGTGTCTGTGCTCCCGACCCAGTTCCTGTGCTCATGCTCCCAACTTGTATTTGTGCTTTTCAACCCAGTGTCTGTATTCCCTACCCAGTTCCTGTGCTTCCAACCCAGTGCTCATACTTCCCACCAAGTGTCCGTACGCCCCACCTGTGCTAGTGCTCCCACATGCTGTGTCCCAACTTACCCAGCATATGAGTCAACAAGACCTCCCAGGTCTCATTGAGTCTACAAGACCCAGGGACCCTCCTGGTGGCAGAGAAGGTATGTGATGCTATAAAGGGGGTCTGCATGTAAAATCACCCACATGCAGCCTCTAATCCCAAGTGAATAATTCTGAATCAGGGTCGCACATGAAATAATCCAGACCAGGCTGAGAGTGAAACACAGTGTAGTCTGGCAGTCTTCTACCTGGTATGGAGAAGAAGCTGCCTTCCAGAACTGTCACTTTTATTGAGTGCAGAGGCACCCCTGGGTAGAGCAGTAAGGACAGAGAAAGGGCAGCTAGCTCAGGCTACCCTGAGCCAGTCCCGCCCAGGTTGACAAGTAAGACAATCTGTTTTGGGTGAAACCAAGTTGTAAATTGTAATCCTGTCCCCAACTTCCTGTTTCCCTAACCTCTTCTTTTGAGATGTTAATCCCACCTGGATGATCAGATCCGCCAAAACCTGGGATGGGGTGGGCTGCTTTTAATATAGAATAAAAGAGTCTGCCTAGGGGAGGCAAAAGAAAAGCAGCAAAAAGCAGAGAGAGAGGGAGAGAGAGAGGGGGAGAGAGAGAAGGGGGAGAGCGAGGGGGAGAGAGAGAAGGGGGAGAGAGAGAAGGGAGAGAGAAAGAGAAAGAGAGAGAGAGAGAGGCAGCAACAAGCTTATCAGAGAAGCAGATGTGAGGAAAGGAAAGGCACATGGCAGAGAAAGGTCATGGAATAAAAACAAAATGTCTCTGATGAAACTTTGACTACTTGTGACTTATTTCTCCACCGTTACCCTGCTTCATCCGACTCGATGGCCTGAGGAGAGAGAAACACAGTGCCTGGGGCAGCCTCATTCAACATGTGGACTTTATGCTATATATCTTATATTTTTAATCTACAATAAATGAACATACAAAGGAACCAGGGATGACCTTTGCTTGAGGTAAAATAAGGTGTAACCTGACACTCAAGGACAGAGGGATTCAAGCTTGCTGCATCTTTGAGCAGACAGGATCCCTCTCCTCAGTGCTCCAGCTCACGTGGGATCAGACAGGATCCATCTCCTCTCTGTTCTGCTGGGGGCCGAGTCTGGCCAAGCATCAGCTCCAGGTAATGGCAGAATTCCAAGGTCCCCGATTGCCCATAATTGGGGGAATCCATAGGAAAATGGTCCAACACACTTGTTGCTCTCCTGGCAAGTCCCCCTTCTCTCCCATCACTGTTTCTTCAGGATTTGCATAGTGTATTCAAAGCCCAAAGTTCACAGAAGCTGTGAGTCCCTGTCCCGCTGAAAGGTAACAAGGTGTGTGTGCTCTTTGGCCCAGATACAAATAGCACAGGAGTGTGCCCTTGGGCGGGGGGGAGCTGGAGCCCAAGGAAGACACATCCCTTCCCTCAGCCCTGCCTTTTTTCTCTCTCCGGCATTAATCTCACCTAAGTGGCTATTACCACGAGAAACGCATTAGCCGTTATTCCCATTAATTATGTTTGCTCCATTGTTGCAAAAGATGATTCCACAATTTGCTGCCAATTACACAGCCGTTGTGCTGGGCGGAGTGCTGAGTGCCCCGCTGGAGGGTGCGGAATGGGAGGACGGCGAGAGTGCTCCCCATGAGCCCTCCCCCTTCAGAAGCCATCTGTTCCTTGGTGCATACACCCACTTCTTGGGGTGGCCGTCTCCAAGGGCAGAAGAGGAGGGATGGGAGCAGGAATCTGCCATTTGGGGGGGGGGGGCGGGCAGAGGCTTGGGGAGCCTCACATGCTTTTCTACAGCCTGGAATGGAAGAAGGATTTCAGCCTGGCACAGGGAGGGGAGAGGTATTGGTCACTTTGTCCTCAGGCTTGAGTGTCTGCTGGGTGCTAGGGGGGGGACATAGGGGGATATGGGAGACAAGAAGAGGTGGAGACAGGGAGTAGCAAAGCAGGATGCTGGACACATCAGTACATTCATAGGCTGCTGCAGTGACTGGGCTGGAAGGTGAACCCAGGGTCAGTGCTTCAAGCCAGCTGGATTCAAGAGGGGTGAGGAGTGGGTCTGGGATGGTCTCTGGGGGTACCTGGGTGCCTCCTCATTGAATGCTTTTCACACACCATCACCAGCCCTCCTAGGGCTCTGAGAATGGTGATTCTGATTTATAAGTAGGATGGATTGTTTTTGCTAGTTCCATTCCATTGTGGATGGAGAAAGAATGTAGGCAGAAGATTCTATTATTATTATTATTATTATTATTATTATTATTATTATTAATTTTGAGTTTAGGGGAGCTCAGGCTGGCTCTCAGCTCTGTGCTCAGGGATCCCTCCTGACAATGCTCAAGGAACCCTACATGGCGCCAGGGAATGAACCCTGCTTGGCTGCTTGCAAAGCCAGTGGTCTTAGCTGCCTTCCTATTTCTCCTGCCCTATTTGGAAGGTTTCCATCCTGTGGGATCCCAGGAGAATCTGCTCAGTGACCCACAACAAAGGGACATTTTCTCTCAGGTGGAGGGGTCTCTAGGTGGGGCCCCGATAGTGGGTCCTTTTATTGGCTTTGGAAAATTCTTACTCTCCCACACTGGCTGTAGCTGTTCCTTTGATGTAGAGACTCAAATGAAGGCCATTGGCTATGTGGGTAGGTGGGACTGTGACAGCTTCATGATGTAATGCAGTGAAGTCTCTGTTTCAGGCTGCAGGGACTGACTTAAGACCCCAGGTACCCCCCATACTTCCGCTGCTTCTTTCTCAAAGGGGTGCCCTGGGGACTCTTCTCTGCTCTTTCCCCTGCAGTTTTTCTGCATCTGGGAGACAGGAAGCCTCTTGCTTGACTTTGGGAACCTTCTTCCATCCCTTTGCTTTGTTGTGCTGGGTTGGGGGGGGGCACACACACCTGGGTGGAGTCCTCTGATTGTTGAACCCTCGTGCAGTGCCCTCTGGAGTCCTCGAACTCACACGCATGCTCACACAATCCTGGCTTCAGTGCTCCCACATCTTCAGTAGTAGTTTCCCCCCTGGGGGTGTGACCTCTCTGTTTCTGTACCCTCAGATGCTTGGCACAGAGCAGATGTGGTTTCTGGCAGCACCAGGGCTCACAGACTGCAGTACTGCCAGCATTGTGCTTGGCACATGCACTGGCACCAGAAAAGGAATTTGCGACCATATGCTGAGGCAGGCGTGCAGCGAGACTGGTTATTCCTCTGGCTGTGGCTTCTGCCATCCAGTTTGGACCTTGCCAGAGGCTTGGGGTCCCCTTGAAGCCCTGTAATGCCGGTCTATTCTGCCATCCCTCTCCGTATTCACTCTGGCTTCACTGCACAATGGGCTGGTCTTCTTGGGGGGCTCTGTCAGGTTTTCTATGAGTTTTTCCACCATTCCCCCTCCAAAATTTATTTGTTAACAGATTATGAACAGTGCAATGGCTCATACCAGCAGGATCAGTCCAGAGACTGACAGGTAAAGAGAAGCAAAGCAGGACACCCCCGTGTTGACAATGGCAGCTGAGGAAGATAGAATGGGAAGTGAAGTCAGCTCCAAGAGAGGGAGAAGAAAGGAAAAATGGGAAAACGAGAGGCAGGGACCCAAATCAATACACTTGAAGGAACGCGAAACAGAAAATTAATGTCAGCCAAAGTAGCTGGGAGAAGGCACGGAAAATGGCCCATTTCTCAGAATCGACAGTGACAGGGCAGGCAGGAAGGGACCAAATCGACTTTTATAGATCTTTAAGAACAAACCAAATGCAGAAACCCCCAGGGAACATTTCATCATGATCAGCACCCAGGGGCTGGGGGACAGGGAGCTGAGAGGGTGCTTGAGGGGGCTGTTCTGGGCTCAGACAGCTCGACAGCAGTGTTGGCCCTGCTGACCCCAAGGATGTGGAGACAGTTCAACAGGTTTCTCTGCAGATCCCAGGCTGGGTTCCAGGATGCAGGTGAGAATACAGGTGTGAGTGCGGGTGTGACTGCAGGTGTCCATACACATGTGAATGCAGGTGTCAGTACAGGTGTGACTATATCTATATGTATCACTGCAGGTGTCCATACGGGTGTGAGTGTAGGTCCCCGTGCAGGTGTGAATGAAGGTTCTTACAGGTGTGAGTATGGGTATGAATGCAGGTGTGAGTGCAGGTGTCAGGGCAGGTTTGAGTGCAGGTGCAAATGCAGCTATGAGGACAGGTCCAAGTGCAGGTGTTGTTACAGCTGTGCATGCAGGTGTGAATATAGGAGTGAGTGTAGGTCTATGTACAGATGTGTGTACAGAGGTGAATATAGGTGAGAGCAGGTGTGTGTACAGGTCCTAGAACGGTTCAGCCTAGCATCTGGAAAGGATGTGATGGTGCTTTTCTTCAGTCCATCTGAGTGATTGCAACCCCAAACTCCAGTTCCATGTCATTGCAGGAACCTGTTGTTAGCTCCTGGCACACATGGGGAGGTTCTGAGGACTCAGCCCTGGTAGCAGTTGTGTCCACATAGACCCAGCACGTTTGACAGGGGCTAGAGGTGAGGCCCCTTGGAGCAGGGCATGACAGAACCAAAGCACATTTGGGGATGTAGATGGTCACGAGCTTCCCTCACCAGTGAGTGCCTGCAGGAAGTGGCACGGGTATGCCAGGGGCACTCAATGACAATGTCATCGTCCACACACAGGACTAAGAAATGCTCATCTGAACAAGGACCTAGTGGTTTGGGGGGAGGGCTACACCCCAAACACGGCAAGGAACAGGAAGTTCTAGAACTGGTCCTGCGACATCTCTAAATGGCCGCGCCCGGGCACACAGCTCCGAGAAGCATCGTTGTGAATCCCAAACAGGTCTCACATCTGCCTGCAGTCGACCTTTAACACAGATGCTAAGACAACGCGAGCAGAAAGAAATCATCTTCAGAGACTCATCTTCCGTGTGCCAAAGAATGAACTAGGACCTTCTGCCTCAGACCACGCTCAGAAGCAAATGCCAAATGGATCCTGACTCAGAAGCCAAAACTATAAAACATTTAGACAGGACATCTTCATTGTGCAGTAGACAATGCGGCTTGCAGAGTCCCCCAAGGCAGAGGCAACGGGGAATAAAATAAACCATCAAAGGAAAGAACTTATGTCTTTTGAAGAGCTTTATCAAGTCACCGAAACACTGTCCAGAAGATGGGGGAGACACATTTTCAAAGCTGGGATGGGATAAGAGATGCAAATTTGATGACTTGGGTCTTCTGGCCCTAGAACAAAGATTAGGCTGCTATTTTCACATCCTTTTGTCCTCCAGGAAATAGCGACTTAGTGTAAAAAAAAAAAAATCCTTCCTAATGCATCTTAGCTAAGACTCGGTGGTGTGAAAAGAGCCCCTGCTTCCTGATGGCAAAGCCAGACAGACCCTGAGCATTCCATGTCACTCTTTGCTGCTTGAATATTGTCTACACTGCCAGCCTAGACATGGTGCCTGCTAAGTTCGCTTGGACTAAGTTCTGGATTTCTCTCCCCCGCAGATACTCTTGGACCTTAGCCCACTCCTGAACTTAATCAGAATTGTAAGCAGAAAACATTCTTGAGGGCAGACTGACCATGGAGAGGCAAAGCATTTGAGCTCAGTGAAGCACTGTACCCATCGCCATGTCCTTCCTTCTCCCCTATAAAAGAAGGCCACTTTCTATTGAGATGCTTTGAGATGTCATATTTTCATTTTAAGCACCGTGGTTTTACAATGCCCTTTACGGTTCATGCATACAACACGCCACACCCCCTCCGGTGTTCACTTCCCACCCGCACTGTCTTACTGCCCTCTATTCCCACCCTCTTTCCCCCTCCCCTGCCCCATGGTCAGCTTCCTACTGGAGACTAGTTCCCAGTTTCTGTTATCTTTGCGTTTTCGTTATTATACTATATTTCTTCATGTCCCACACGTGAGGGGAGATTGTCTGTGTCTGTCCCTCTCCTGACTCACTTCACCCATCATAGTACTATAGATCTGTTAAATGGTGGGTTGTGCGTTCCACAATCCCCAGAGAGGGAGAGGGATTCCCATGTCCCCAGTCTGGGTAGGGCAAGAGACGCAGGTCTGGCAGCAATTTCGAAGCAGGAAATAATCCACACATGGTTGGGAAGGAAGAGCAGGCCAGAACTCACACTGCAAGCTGTTCACCCACAAGCCAGTTGCTCCACCATGTGGGACCACGAACCAAGATGGCAGCCGCCCCTCCAGGCCTCCGAAGCAGTCTTATTGGGAAAAACAGAGCCCATACCCCAGAGGACAGGGAAAAGCCAGATGAGGAGGCAATGGGGAAACATCTGTTTAATAGGGAAACCAAAGGAACCAATTGAGAGACCTCTAATTAGAAGGCAACATGAGGGGGCCGGAGAGAAGCACAGCAGTAGGGCATTTGCCTTGCACACAGACGGATGATGGTTCAAATCTCAGCATCCCATATGGTCCCCTGAGCCTGCCAGGAGCGATTTCTGAGCACAGAGTCAGGAGTAACCCCTGAGTGCTGCCGGGTGTGAACCCCCTCCCCCCAAAAAAAACAGAAGAAAAAAAGGCAATCTAAAATATCTAAAAGGGCCAATCTAAAGGCCTCTACCAACATAGATCTATCCATAGAGCAACAAATTTAATCATTAATCATTTCATCACTTCTACTGTGTATATAGTCCATAGATTATTTAAAATCCAGTCATCATCTGTTCTTTGTTGTGAATAGGGGTGCAAGGAAATGGGGATGCAAAAGTCTCTTCAAAACAGAGTGTTTGGGCCCTTGGGGTAGATGCCAAGAAGAGGCATTGCTGGGTCATATGGTAATTCCATCCCTCATTTTTTGAGGAGTGTCCCTATTATTTTCAAAAAAGACTGAACTTGTTAACTTTCCCTCCAGCAGTGGGTGAGGGTCCCTTTTTCCCACATCGACGCCCCAACACTGGTTGTTTTTAATCTTCGTAACGTGTGCCAGTTTCTGTGGAGTGAGGTGATATCTCATTATGGTTCTGATTTGCATCTCCTGGTGATCTGTGGTACAGAACTTTTTTTTATGTGCCTTTTGATTATTAGAATGTCTTTGAAGAAGTTTCTTTTCATCTCTTTCCCATTATTTGAAGGAGTTGGTTGTTTTGTTTTTGGAAATCTCTAGCATTACTTTATGCATACTGAATATTAACTCTTTGTAAGGTGAACGGTTGGGCAAATATTTTATCCTAGCTTATGGCTGTCTTTTTCTTTTTCTCTGCTCAGAACATCTTTTTGCCATGTTGAATCTTCTAAGTTTGATGTAGTCTCACTCATTTATCTTTGCTTCTGTTTGGTTGGACAAGGGCGTCGAAGAGCACAAAAATGCCCGAGTGGACCTTTCATAAAGGTTTGGGAAAACTTGCTAATAAATTCACCTTTGCCTTTGGGTTTTGTTTGGGGGAAGACTTTTTATTTCTGTGATAGGAATTATCTTGTTCTGGTTCTCTGTTTCCTCTTGAGTTAGCTTAGGGAGGTCATAGGAGGTCAAGATTTTGTGTTTCCTCAAGGTTCTCCAGTTTCACAGCATAAAGATGTTCAAAGATATCCCTAGTGACCCTTTGAACTTCTGCGCTATCTGTGGCCATGTCTTCCCTTTCATTTCTGTCTTGGTTTCCTAGGATTTTCTCATTCTTGTTGAGCCTTGATAATAGCTTTTTTTCTTCTTGTTTATTGTTTCAAAGAACTGGATCTTGGTTTTATTAATTTTGGGGGAACTTTTTCTAAGTTTTTGCTTTATTAATTTCTGCTCTAAGTTATATTATTTCTTTCTGTGTGCTTTGGATTCCTTTTGCTGTTTTTTTGTTTTTGTTTTTGTTTTTGAGTCAGTCCTGGCAGCACTCAGGGGTCCCTCCTGGCTCTATGCTCAGAAATCGCTCCTGGTAGGCTCGGGGTGGGGGGAACCATATGTGATGCCGGGATTCGAACCACATCCTTTTGCATGCAAGGCAAATGCCCTACCTCCGTGTTATCTCTCAGGCCTCATTGTCATTTTTTCTAGCTGCTTAAGCTCTGTAGTAAAGGAATTTATATTGTTCCTGTCATACTTTCAGATGCAATCAATGTTCATGTTGCTGTGGACTTTCTTCTTCACACCACTTTGCTGTGCCCTGTATGTTCTGGCAGCTTACATCTCCATTTTTATGTATTTCCAGAAATCTTTGGGTTTTCTCTCTAATTTCCTCATTGACCCATTATTTGATCAGTAGGGAGTTGTTTAATTTCCAGGGCTTTTAGTTGTTCCTTCTAGTTTGTGATTAACTTCTATTTTCTTTTTCTTTTTTTCAGC
The DNA here is from genome assembly GCF_024139225.1 of Suncus etruscus. NCBI lineage: Eukaryota > Metazoa > Chordata > Mammalia > Eulipotyphla > Soricidae > Suncus > Suncus etruscus. Next base: position 2,513,306 of record NC_064853.1, read on the forward strand.
CACACCCATTTGATGCTCAGGGATTACTCCTGGCTAAGCGCTCAGAAATGGCCCCTGGCTTGGGGGGGCCATATGAGATGCCGGGGGATCGAACCGCGATCCTACCACGATCCTTCCTTGGCTAGTGCTTGCAAGGCAGACACCTTACCTCTAGCGCCACCTCACCGGCCCCTAACTTCTATTTTCAAAGTATTATGAATGAGAGGAGGATTGGTGCAATTTCCATCTTCTTGGTTTCATGGAGGTGTGTTTTGTGACTCAGCCTGTGGCCTCTATTGGAAAATAAATGATGAAAATCTGAAAGCTTTTCCTCTAAAATCAAGTATAAAACGAGGCTGCTCACTCTCATCACTACTGTTCAGTGTAGCATTGGAAGCACTTGTCATCACAATTAGGCAAGAAAGAGATATTAAAGGAAACTAGATTGGGAAAGAAAAAGTAAAAATATCACTATTTGCAGATAACCTGATATTATAACTAAAAAAATAAACCCTTAAGAGACTGTGTAAAAGCCTCCGAGAAGCAATAACCTTGTACAGTAAAGTGGCAGGCTACAGAATTTCTGGACAAAAAAAAAATCCATGCCTTTTCTGTGTAAAACTAATGAAATAGAAGGCATAAATTTCAAATAACAACAACCCATTACTATTGTGCCCCAGAAAATCAGGTACCCGGGAATCAGCTTAGCGAAAGGCGTAAAAGACAATTAGAAAGCACTACTAAGAGAAATCAAAGAGAATGTGAGGAAATGGAATCACAGCCCCGTTCATGGATCAGAAGGATCGATGAAATGACAGTCCTGCTCAAAGAATTTTATGGATTCAACTTAGTCCATATAAAAAACACCCATGCCATTTTAAAAACTAAAATGGACAAAATGTTGTTGAAAGTTATAGGACATAATACCCACCCACCCAGAAAATCTAGTAAAGAAGAATAGAAAGAGGTTTCTCTCCTCAACTTCAAGCTACCTTTAAAGCTAGAGTCATCAAAGCAGTGTGGTGTTGCACTAAGGTCCAATCATCAAATTGATGGAATAGAATTGAATCAGAGAATATCCTCAGGTATAAGGACTCAGGTGTATGGAAAGTTCATTTGTGGAGAAGAGAAAAAAGCATAAGGTGGGGGAAGAAAATCCTGGCCAATAAATAGTGTTGGAAAAACCGGTCAGTCACATGCAAAAGAGTCACCACGTCCCAAAATATCATGTCCAAAATTCAATTCCAAATGAAATAAATACTTTAGTATAGGACTTCATCTACTATATTCATCTACTATATTGAGGAAAAACATAGGTGGGACATTTTATGGCAACTAAATTTAGAACGTCAACGATTCGATCCTTTAGGATTTTATGGTCAGAGCCTTAATCCCAGTGAATGAAAGTAAATAAATTGGACCTTCTATCACAGCCTGGATGTGTCCTTTTGATTGGCAAACAGCTAAGCTGGACAGAGAATTCATCCAAGTTAACAATACCAGGGTAAACAGATGGAAACAGTCATTTCTCCATAAGTTACTGTGGGTCCACAAGAAGAAAAGAATTTCATTATTTTTATAGGGAAATAAATGCAAATCATACCCTGAGCAGGTGTTCCGACACCCCCATAATGGATTGACACAAAAGTTGGGGTGTCTGTAAAATATCCCAGACCCCTGTAATCCTTGTGGGATGGTGCCATTGCTGGAGAAGTCGGCCTGCTTTCCTCCCAATGCTAAGCAGAGCGTCACCATATGGCCCCAGAAATGAAAACATATGTCCACACAATAACACAAATGTTTATAGCGACATTATTCATAATAGCTAAGAAAATAAAAACCCGCTCGCGTGGGCATCCCGCTGAAGGATGTATACATTAAATGTGGCATCTGTGAGCAGTGAAATATTGCTCCTCAATGAAAGAAGATGAAGTGCTCAGACCCAACACAATAGAGATCAGCGCTGAGAAAGCTCCATTCTACAGAGCAGCAGAGTTACTCACTTCTCAGAGACCAACTCGGCACTGTGGTTTCACGGCTGCCATGCAGAAGGACCTGAACCCCAACCCCAGGATTGGCAGGTGGTGGGCAGGGATGGGCTTGGGGATGAAGAAGGCAGTGACTTCCTATGCAAGATCTTTTTCTGTGCTGCTGAGAAGGCGCTGGAATGAATGGTGGGGGCGACTGTGAACATGAAGTGGATGGATATTCTAGAATGGAGACTGTCCTATAAAGGAGCTGTAAAAGTAAGACTGGAGAAAGAAAAGAGGAAAGAAAAGGCCTGGAGAGGCAACATGAGGGATGGCATGGGTGACAATCATAAAAAAATTCCCATTTTTTTTGTTTTTGTTTTGGGCCACACCCAGAGGTACTCAGGGATTGCTCCTGACTGTGCTCAGAAATTGCTTCTGGCAGGCTCGGGGGAACATATGGGATGCTAGGAATCGAACTCGGGTCCATCTCAGGCATCCACATGCAAGGCAAACATTCTACTGCTGTGCTATCACTCTAGCCCCTCTCCATTACTCGTAAGCAAAGCCAACTAGCTTCCAAAATACAAGCAACAGGAGTGAACACCATCTATGAAGCAAGATGCAAGAGATTTGTATGCTCAACAAACATCACACATAGCATGACACAGCTTTGAAACACCAACCATGAAATCATAGATAGAACTAAAGGTGAGGGGCTGGAGCGATAGCACAGTGGTAGGACCATGCACACAGCTGATCCAGGACGGACTTGGGTTCTATTCCAGGTATCCCATGTGGTTCTCTAATCCTTCACAAGTGATTTCTGAGGGCAGAGCCAGGAGAACCTCTGAGCACCACTGGTGTGGCCCAAAAACCAAATAAATAAATAAACAAACAAATAAAAAAAATAACAAAAGGTGAGCCCAAACCAACCTTAGTATGCTCAGACATCGCAGGTCACTACAGCCCCTTGAACTCTGGCCTCATGTCTCACCCCAGGGAAAGCTCCTATCTCCTACTGAGCCCCCAAAGCACAGGAAGGTGCAGTGCAGCCTCTTCATGGCTACTGGGAATTAATTCCTCACAAACAGGCCCCACCTGGGTCTTCCTTCTAGAAGCAAAGATACAGTTTTTCTTCATCTTCACTCAACTCAGTTCATCTTCTGGATTGATGTGCAGTGGGTGCATTTACCAGTGAAACCCGGTGGGCAGTGATGGACGATGCTTTGAAAACTATAACTTGCTGAGTTAATCTGCTGTGATTTAACTTCAGGCTTTTCTGTCGTAGCACACGAGGGAGATGTGAGTGGGTGCCCTTTGTCCCTCTGTCTGCCAACAATCACACTGGCCCCAAGGGTGGCTGACAAAGATGACCTGCTCAGTCTCCATGAGGTGAGAATTTGCCCCCAGTCCATGCTCTATTCTTCCTGAAATATTTGGAAGAATTCACCAATGTAGCTCATGGTATGTGGGCAGTTGGGGGTTGAGCCCATGGATCTTTTAAGGAGAAGATGGGTACAATTCTGGGGGGAGGGAATTTGTTAGATTATACAATTTTTTTTACCCAAAACAAAGATCACCCCTGGTTTCTTTGGATCTGTTTATTTACAACTTAGTTTCACCCCCAAGTGAAGATTGTATTATATTTAAATGTGAGAGGGACAGGCTCAGGACAGCCTGTGCTATCTGTCCTTATTTTGTCCTTATTCCCCACCTGGGGGTGGCCTCTGTACTCAATATAAATAACAGTTCTATCAGGCAGCTGCTCTTGATAAGAGGTAGAAGATTGCCAAACTACATGCGTTTCATCCTCAGCCTGGTCTGGATTATTTCACGCATGACCCTGATTCAGGATCATTGACCCAGGGTTGGAGATATGGAGTGTGAAGTGATTTTACAAAACTCACTCTTGGAGCTCAGCGGAGCTGACATCCTGAGCATGGGAGACATTTCAGTTCTTTCATCATGCCAGCAGACAAGCACCAGTGTGCCGGAAGAGTGTGGTAGAAGCTTCCAGAAACAGGCTATGGAGAGTATTGTAGTGGACCTGAAAGACTTAGGCTGTCTGCAGCAGAAGACAAAAACCGCAGCATGGAAATGGGGTTAAGACTGTGTAACACAAGAAACAGGACAGCCTGGAAGAGGAGGTTCCTCCCTCAAAGGGCCAAGTCTGGCTTCAGGACTTGACTAGATCTTCAGGAGAGGAGATGGTTGGTTAAAGGAAACCGGGGATCGGGTGGGGGACCCACCCCTGCAGGAAAGAAACACTACAGCTGCAGAAACTTCCCTGAGGAACCCAATCTCAAGTTCCAGGAATGAATGCAGACCCAAGAGCAACCATCAACCCTTTTTTAAACATTTTAATTACTTTATTTAAACACCGCTGATGTACACATGTCACTGTATGAGTACGAATGAACATGTGTGAGTGTGCATTGGTGAGTTTGTGTTGTGACTGTGTATTTTGTGTGTATGGTGCCAAGATTTATTTTATGCATATAAATAGCCAATGTGTGCTATTTATAATAATATTAGTTATAATATAACTAACAAAACACAAAATAAAATATACACTGACAATGGTGGATACAAGGTTGTTCCTAATATAATTTTTTTCCCACAAATACAAAGTTATTCATGATTGAGGGGGCCTTGAATGTAGAAGGATGGTGGTTTGAGTCCCAGCATCCTATATGGTCCCCTGAGCCTGCCAGGAGTGATTTCTGAGTGTAGAGCCAGGAGTAACCCCTGAGCACTGTTGAGTGTGACCCAGAGTTCCCTCCAGCCCTCCCTTCTGCCTGCCTTCTTCTTCTTCTTCTTCTTCTTCTTCTTCTTCTTCTTCTTCTTCTTCTTCTTCTTCTTCTTCTTCTTCTTCTTCTTCTTCTTCTTCTTCTTCTTCTTCTTCTTCTTCTTCTTCTTCTTCTTCTTCTTCTTCTTCTTCTTCTTCTTCTTCTCCTCCTCCTTCTTCCTCCTCTTCTTTTTTTTTTTTTTTTGGTTTTTCAGGCCACACCCATTTGATGCTCAGGGGTTACTCCTGGCTACACGCTCAAAAATTGCCCCTGGCTTGGGGGGACCATATGGGATGCCGGGGGATCGAACCGTGGTCCTTTCCTTGGCTAGCGCTTGCAAGCGCCTTACTTTTAGCGCCACCTTGCTGGCCCCAACCTTCTTCTTCTTCTTCTTCCTCTTCTTCCTCCTCCTCTTCTTCTTCCTCTTCTTCTCCTCCTCCTTCTCCGTCGTCTTCTCCTCCTCTCTTCTCCTCCTCCTCTCTTCTCCTCCTCCTCTCTTCTTCTTCTTCTTCTTCTTCTTCTTCTTCTTCTTCTTCTTCTTCTTCTTCTTCTTCTTCTTCTTCTTCTTCTTCTTCTTCTTTCTCTCTGATTTTATTTTTCTTTTGGACACTGAGTTTGCAATACTGTTCCTAAATGCCTATCCCTTTTCCTTCTCTCAGAACCATCTCTGTGATAGTGTGAAAGCTTTCCAGTTTGAAGTGCTCCAAGCAGTGAAGTTTTTTCCCTCAGGCTTTTAAACATGACCTTGCTGTACCTGCCCGAGAAACACATGTAATGGGGCACTTCTCCTGGGCATGAGTCAGTATAGGGCACTGGCATGGGTCTGGCAGAGTGAGTCAATAGTAGAAATCAAAAAGATGAATTAAATAGTAGATTAAATATGATTAAATAATTTAATAGATTAAATATGATTAAATAGTAGACATTAAAAATTAAAAAGAAAAGCTCAGGAAGCAAAGTTCTGTGTCCATCAGAGGATGATGGAAAGCTTTGGATTTAAGGGACCCCTGTTCTTTATATTTCCCCTAAAATGCTGCTCAGTCCTCAGGAATGCAGGATTTCAGCATGAGCAAGAAATGTGTTAGACACACTTATGATTCACAGGAACTGACCGTGTGAACCCAACATCTGGTGTCCCAAAGACAAGCGCAAGAACAGTCATGGGACTAGAGAGATGGTGCAGAGGGTAAGGTGTGTGCCTTGAGTGTGACCGAGCCAGGTTCGACCCCTGGCTCCACATGGTCCTCCCAGCACTGTGAAGAAAGATCCTTAAGCACAGAGAAAGGAGTCTCTGAGCACAGATAGATGTGACCTGCTCCCATCCCCCCTTTTTTTCCTAAAGAAAAAATAATTGGGACGAGAGAGGTAACTCGGTAACTCACAGATTAAATCACTAGTCACACACACACACACACACACACACACACACACACACACGACAACCCTGGTTTGATCCTGAGCACTTTGTAGAGTCCTCCAAGTATTGGCAGAAATAATACCTGGACACAGTCGGGAGTAAACTCTGAGCACTGCTCGGTGGGGCTCAAAAAAGTAAAAAAAAAAAAAAAAAAAAAAAAAGGAAAAGAAAAAAGAAAAAAAAAGAAAAACCAAATAAATAAAACAAACCAAAGAAAGATGACAGACCCATTATTTGCAATAGTCTCAACCCGAAAAATTTCCCCTGAGACCAGGATTAATAAAACCTTTTGGGCACGTCCCAGACAGGAATAAATGTCCTTCAAGGGCCTTCACAGCCAGCCGGCATGTCTCACCCACAACACCCAACTGAGAGAAACCAGGCCCTGAAGGCATGTCCCTAGCCATCCCACAGAGGAAGGAAAAAAACAGGCAAAGGGAATAATTGATGAGGGACTGGAGCAGTGGCACAGCAGGAGGGCACTTGCTTTGCACACGGCCAACCTGGTACCCCAGACAATCCCCGAACTCACCAGGAGATCCCAAAGACTGTAGCTTGCTTATACAGGGTGCTCTGAGCTGTCCTCCCCCCCAGCCCGGGACCTCCCTGCTCAGGCCCTTCTGTCAGTCACTGTTCCCACCCCCTTCCCCTGCACTTCTGTCCTGGTGTAAGGACCCAGCACCCAGTTGTGCCCACACTCTGTGTCTGGCCCCGCACAGAATCTGGGACACACTGCAGCTTTCAACGGGAGAGAGAAACACACTCACTCTATGGACACATTCAGATGCACACACATGCACAAAAAACACACTCACAAAGCGCACACCCACACTCACACACACATAGACACTCACAAAATACACTCGGATATATTCACACAACACACACAATGCATTACTGAACACACATTCCCACATAGCACACTTTCCCAATTGTACATATCATGTTCACATGACTCATGCCAACATACACTCATAAGACACACTCATGTGCACACTTACTTATGTACATACAGTCACACACGACACCCTTTTATACTCGCGTGTACAACACCCCCACAAAAACATACTCACGCTCATATACACAAAATCCACACTCACACATACACAAAATACATGGTCACGCACGATCACCAGTGCACGCAAACTCACACATATTCATTCATACTCATGCAGTGACATACACACAGTCACATATGTACAAAATACACACTTATGATATAATCGCACATAATGCATTCTCAGCCTCATACACTCTTACACACTTACAAGAACAACATTCACAAAAACCACTGACACTCAAATACACATACAAAACACACATTTACCAAGGCATATACATATGTACACTCACACACTGACACGCACACACACAACCGCATACACACGCTCTCACACTCATGCATATACGCACTCACACATAGCCACACTCATGCACACAAACACACACCTAGGCCTCACCCTATCTCTGCCCTCCCCTTAATTCCCCTGAGAGGAAAGTGCTGCCAGAGAGTTCTTCAGGTTGGTCAGTGCCGGCAGGAGGGACGAAGGTGTCTGCACCTGGTTCTGCTCCTGTGTTGAAGCTGTGGTGAGTTGGGACTGCAAGAACTCACCCACCCTTATGTTAGCCAGAAATGTTAATATTTTATCAACTTCTCTGCACATTCTTATTAACTCCAGATTAATTTAGATTAAAAATAACTGCCTTCATTATAGGAGATAATTTAATTTCCTACTATTTCTTGCAAGTCAATTCTTTCTACTTTTTTTTTTGTATTAAAGAAAGTTTTCTCTGAAGTTCCAAAAAAAATACAAAAGTGCAAAAAAAATGTATCTTGGAGGCTTGCCTCAGCCAGATGGGCCATTCTACCCCATGTCTGTGGCCAGGGTGGGACTGGGGGAAGGTGTGGGAACTCTCAAGACTCAAAGTGCAGAAAAAAGCCCCTTTCTCTCAGTACGTTTTCAGCACCATGGAGAGACACCCACTAAGATGGCAGAGATGTTGATTTCTCTAGCAACGCCATTTCTACCAGGTGTCGCCAGAGATGCCTCTACATGCCCATGGCTGCAACAAATATGCCATAGAAGCTTCTATGTCCACTCCCAAGATGACTCAGAACTGTCCCTTGGCCACCTTCCAAACAGGTGCCACTGGATGGCAGGACACAGGCTCTGCAGCCGGGGGTCTTGCGGTTCCTTTCAGGTCTTGGAGCCACATGGCTGTCCCTGAGCTCATGTGGCATGCTCTGAGGTGAGCGTGCTGGCAGCGGGCACCCTGTGTAACTGCAGTGCTATGGCAGGTGGTGAGTGAGGAGTCCCGGGTGGGTGATGGGGGCCGGTGCCTTTTGACAGGCTCATTAATATTCATCATCCGACGGGGCGAGCAGACTGGCTTGTTTATCGTTGGTTCATTAGTCTTCGCCAAATAAGGGATCAACATAATTACGCTCATAAACTATTATGACAGACTCAAAACTGGGGGGTGGGAGCCTCCAGGAACTCTCCAGAAAGGTGCGTCCTCAGGGACCCAGCAGGTGTGGGAGGAGGGTGTCCTCTCTGTGGGTTCTGCCTGGTCAGGCCTGTGGTTTGGCACCCCTGGCCATATGTCCACCAGTGGGGGTGCCAGTGTGTGTACATGTCAATGTATACATGTGTACATGGGTGGCAGTATCTGTGTGTGCCAGCAAGTGTCTCTGTATGCATATGTGTTTCTGTGTGGTATCTGTAAACATGTGTGTCCATATGTGGGGCCTCCCACGTCATGTTCGAGGAAGGTGCGAGAGGAAGCATCTCTGTGGGTCAGCCCCTACCTGAGCGAATGTGAGCAGGAGGTGCCATTGGGGGTGGATGCTCTCCCATAGGCCAGATGTGTTGGCTGAGGGCCCGGGATGGGGTGAGGTGAAAGGCAGCTGATGTCCTGGGGGTTGCTCACTGCCATCGCCTCTGGGAGTAGGTGCCGGAGGAGAAGGGGTGAGTCTCCCACTCCTTGCATACAGGTGTATCTCCTACAGCTGTGTGTCTTCACAATTGTGTGTCCTCACAGGTGTGTGACCTCATAGTAGTGTAATCTCACAGATGCATATATTTTCTCACAGTTTTGTGTCCTCACAGTGTATGACCTCACAGAAATGGGATCTCACAAACATTGGCCTCACAAGTGAGGGTCAGGACTCAGCTGCCCTGTCCTGACCTGACAGCCCAGAGCAATGGAGCCAGACTGGCGCCTAGAGGTGCAAGAGGGTCAGATGGGCCCACAGACTTGGGACACCCTACAGCCCGGGCCACTGTGGAATGGGCAATTGTGGGCACAACCTTACACATCAGCTTCAGGAAACCAGCTCTGGAACTTTCTCAGTAAAGAGTGTTGCAAGAAGTGAAACTGAGCAGCAATGGATAAGAACATGAATATATTCCATGTAACAATGGAAACATGAGCCACAGGTGGGGAGAAAGAAGGACATTCGGTCACCTGAGAGAGTTTCATTATTAAAGCAATAAAACTGGTGTGAGGATGAGAATGTGTTGACACTAGGAATTTCATCCAGGAGTGTCCATGTGGCTCAGGGAGAGAGAGAGAGAGAGAAACAGGCTGGAGGACCTCCAAATTAAAGGCTCCTCTATGTACCCCTAAGTTAGAGAAAAGGTATTTCAGTTCCTTGTAAAAAAATTTTTTTTTGGTTTTACGGCCATACCTGTTGGCACTCAGGAATTCCTCCTGGCTCTGTGCTCAGAAATTACTTCAGGCAGGATCAGAGGACCCTATGGGATGTCGGGAATCAAACCAGGGAAAGCCAAGTGCAGGGCAAACACCCTCCTCTCTGTGCTATCAGAAAATTGGACTCTGATGAAAAGAATTTGAGTCAACTTGGCTTCTAATATGGAAAAAATTAAATAGAACTCCCATGACCTGCCTTTCTAAACATGACTTCCTAGGAATAAGAGTTCTGAATGAAAAGGCAAACCAAGAAAACACGAGAAAAGAATGAGAGAACGCTTCGAGGGACTTGAAAATCAAGAACTTGGTCTGGAGCGAGGCTTCGATTCATGAAACAGAAAGAGCCTAGACGAGAACACAAATCGTCATCCCGCACATCCAGAGAGAATGCTCCAGGAGCAAAACAAGTCCCGGAAATAGGTAAGCAACACAACTCAGTTCCAAAATAGACGAGCCACCAGAAGTGTGAAGAGGTGTTCCATTAAAATCATCAGCGCCAAGGGTTGGGAGCAGAAGAGCAGGTGTAAAACTTCACAAGTATTCCAGGAGGAGCAAATAAAAAGACCCACAGTGCGATGGTATTTCGTAGTTGCTAGAATAATCAAAACCCCAGCGTCTGACAATGCCCACTCAGACTCTCACACACTGCACATGTGAATATAAACTCGCTGCGAAGCTGCTAGACAAATCTCCCTGGAAGGTAAGAACAGCCAGCAATTTAGTGATTCCCCTGTGAGGCCATGCACATGGAATGATTTCCCGTGTCTAAGACAGAGACTCAGCAAGGCTACTTGCTCCCCACAGAGCTATTCTTCTAGGGAGACTCAGAGGAGTGTTTGGGCCACACTTACCACTGCTCAGGAGTTGCTCTGTGCTCAAGAGACATTCTTGGTGGAACCCAGATGTGCTGCCAGAGAGCAATACCAAGGTGGTGGCATGCCAGCAAACTCTCCCCTCTGTATATTATCTCTTCTGCCCTTAGGAAGAGTAGTTTTAATGAAGCCTGTTAGGTTACACCTTATTTTACCTAAAACAAAGATCAATTCAGGTTTCTTCGTATGTTTGTTTACAATTTAGTTTTATCTCAAAACAGAGGTTGTCTTACTTGTCAACCTGGGTGGGACTGGCTCAGGATAGCCTGAGCTATCTGTCCATACTGAACTCAAGTATGGTTTTGTGATAACTTGGCATTGGGTCCCGTCCTTTCTGCTGAAACATGATTCCCACTTCTTTTCTGCAGAGTTTCACTAAAGGGAACAAAAACAGTGAAACAAGTGTCTCATCATCAGGTCACAGAGACCATGATGACATAGTCAGCTCCCTCTCCCTTGCTGTGTTTCTGGGCATGCCACACCCCTGATCCAAGAACACTATGTCCTAAGCACTGGAGGGTCCAGGGTTCCCAGCTAAGAATCTGGACACCCTGGGGAACTTTTATGCTCATAACCACCCTCTCCACGCTCATAAAAAAATTGAAATTAAGGAAAACAACTCCAACTTGCAGGTTTAGAAGAGCTTGCTAGAATGACTTCCCTTAACACCGAGAAGACTTAACAACAACGACCTGCTTACAGGACAGGGCTTCCTGCATTGCCCTTTAATGGTGAGGTGAAATGAGAAGACGCTCCACATCATGACTTCAATGTAGGATATGCAGATTCCAGGATCTTTCATACAGAAACATGATACCAACAACAGAGACTGTGTGAAAAGTGTGTTTGCACTACGGACAATGTCTTGGATTGGACGATAACTTGCCTGAAGCCTAGAGTTTGTCTTATGCCAGGAAACTTCAGGGGTAGGATCTCTTTGTATTTAGATCAAGGTTATTTCTTTCCACGCCTCTCATATTTTGGTGGGCCTATGCAAACAACAATTGCCACTCTAAACACCATTTTTACTGTGCTCCTTTGAGTCTAATCCTTAAAAAAAACACTTAAAATTTGAGGTTAACTTAAGCTAATATGCATGTACATGGAAATGTAAAAAAATACTATGCCTCTAATGTTTAAGGAGTTACGTAAGTTTTATGGCTTTAGATTGCCTTGTGTGCTGTTAAGAAATATTATAATGTGCTACAATCTGGGGACTTGAGGGACAAAGTAATTGTACATGGATTCTGTTTTATTTATCTTAATGTTCTTTGGCTGAAAGTTCAAAGTTAAGATATCAGCAAGGGGACTTCTGAGAATTATGTTATGGGTGATTGTCCTTCCACTGTAACTTTACCTTGTCCTCTTTCTTTGCATCTTTTGTTCTCATAATTCAAAATAAAAAAAATTAAAAGAAAAAGAATGTGGGTCTCCGTGCTTGTGCCTGGGTGATGCCCAGTGATGAAGAAGTCTCTTCAGCTTCTAGAGCAAACAGACCCACAGAAAGTGGTCTCTCAAGTCCCCAGAGCAGGGAGGACAAGAGTGGGGGACTCCCACCTCATGATCTGAGCTACTACCTTCACCCTCCTTCCTGTAAGGAGGCCCCCAAAGCCCCCATCACATGCACAGACTTGTTGGATCCCCCTTTGATGCTGGTCCTGAATTCCTGGAAAACAAGACCCTGTTGAACAACTATTCCAAGAGACCCTGTACCAGGGGTCCTCAAACTTTTTAAACAGGGGCCAGTTCACTGTCCCTCAGTAAAAACAAAACTTACGAACGAATTCTTATGCACACTGCATAGATCTTATTTTGCAAGGAAGAAACAAAACAGATACAAATACAATATGTGGCCCTCGGGCCATAGTTTGAGGACCACTGCGTGTAGACCAACTATTGTGGGGATTCTCCTTGAGATTAGAAAGCTTTAGAGACAGCACTGCCCCAGAGGTGGAGAAGGATAGCACAAAGAGGGGCCGTTGTCTTTCATGATCAGTGGTCACGTCACCCTCAGGCTTGACTCTAGCCTGCCCCTCCTATATCCCATCAAACTCTGGTTAAGGAACATTATAAGTCACTTTTCTTGCCCACTGTGATGCTCTTGAGACATCCCTAGCCCCAATGTTTATGCTTATCTTCTTCCTGGTGCCTCACCCCACCCCCCCCGATATTCTTCTGCTCTGTCCCTGACCCTGCCACCCTGTACATATCTCAGTTCCTCTTGTCCTGTATAGGAATGGTTGAAATGGAATAGAGTTTCTAGCTATCAGCCTGGATACCATTCTTCCCTAGTCATTATCTGGGGGAACATCCTTGGTCCCAAATGCACCATCACTGACCAAGTGGGTCAACAAATCTAGTGCAGGAGGGTTTAGAGGAGGTTAAAGGTCAGTGAGAAGAAACCTCCAATATTAACACTACTCAGTGTTAATATTATTAACTATTACTAGCATCTATTGCGAGCCCAGTGCTTTCTGGAATGTCACCCATGGTCATGTTTAGCAGCAAGGGAGGCTGGGCACAGGAGAGAAGACCAGGTTTATGAGATTCGAGAGGGGACCAAAGGGGTGGAGAGGGGAAGGGTCCTGATCCTGTGTGAAGGACATGGTGCAACTGTGACGTCATCATCCCCCTTTGCTCTTCTATGTTGGGCATAACCTTTGAGTTGAGCCAGGGATACCAGGTCTCAAGTCCAGCAGGAAGGATTAGGCTGGTCCTAGAAGTGTCCTGGATCCTTTATTTTAGGGGAGATGCAATGGGAGAACCTCCCTGCACCCAGGGGTGGTCAGCAGGAAGAACAGTAAGTAGGCCATGGAGACCAGAGAGGAGAGTCATCAGTGTGGAAGCTGGGCTCCGGATAATAGGGGCAGCAGGAAACAGAAAGGGATGTCAGGAGACAGGCTGGGGACATGCAAACCTGGATGTGGACTTGGGTTTGGCCACCTTGTTTCTATGTGATTCAACCACATGTATTTCTATACACGCATGCATAGATATACACACATTACACACATGTATGCACTCATGTTTACACACAATCATGCAGATAGACATATGTGTTTGTGCCTATATACACTCAGACACACACATACACACTGATATCTGAGTGTCCCCTGGACATCTCTTTGGGGCACTCATTCCTCTTTCCCTCCCATCTGGCCACCATGTGCAAATTGTCTCTTCTCCTCCCAAGCCTGATGCCAGCCTTCACCTCACTAATAGCGGCACTTTCAAAGGGCCTTACACAGCCTCCCTGAGTGTCTGAGAACAAGGACTCACATTCAGGCCTCGAGACAGGGTGATTATTTATACCACTCCTATAATTAAAAATTCTGGAGCCTAATTGCAATTATCCATCAGTGTTTGCACAGGCCAGGGCTGCCAAAGCCCCCGTCCCTGCAGGCCCTAGGCCCCCTTCATCCTTTGAGTCCCCGCTGCTCTGTGTGCGGTAGCCCTACCTTCCCGGAGCCCCCTTGGCATGTCCTCTTCTTCCCCCATGTCCTCAGCTGTCACAGGCAGAGGAATAAAGCCTCCCTGAGCTGGAGAGAAGCAGTGATTCTTCATCCTGCCACTCCACGCTCCAGATCCATGCCTGCTGGGAAGCTTGGCACTGCCTCTGCCCTTTCCCGTGCCAGCCGGCTCACTGGTCCTTCCTGGGAAGGTCGTCCCGCACCACCAGCCAGGCCCCTGCGTGGCTCTTGTAAACACCACGTGTAATTAGTAGCCATTAGTTCCAGCGGCAGATCAAACAGGGAGGAAAAGCGAAATATCAGGATTTCCATTTAATTAAAGTCACTGTGCCGAGAAAGCTCGTCCAAGAGTCTCTGGCAAGTAATTGCTGGGACCCCGACAAGGGGCAGGGAATATGTGTGTGTGTGCGTGTGGGAGAGACTGGGCGATACGGCATCTGGGCTCTGACATCAAAGGACCCAGCGTGTCCTCAAAATATTGAGACCCCTCCAGGGATCAGCAGATACCAGAGGCCCTGCTGGTTTGGACCAGGGACAATCCCCGGACCCAAAGGTGGAACATTTCCAAGGTCAAGGGTGGAAACGGGGCTAAGATGCAACCACGGAGGCCTGCATTGCATGTCTGCATGGGCCACCCCCAGCTGGTTCTGAATCTCTTGCTAAGACTCAATGGGGTACCAGGAAGGAAGAAAAAATTGAAGCAGCTTCCAGAGCTGCAGCTCATGCCCAAGGCATGGCCAGCCTCCTAGGGGAATCTTCGGAGTCAGCACGTGATGGTCGGTCATGACCTTGATCCTGTGGACGGGCCACACATGTGTCTCATTCTGGTGACTCCATCACCAGTGTGTAGACAGTTTACTCTGGTGTGTGTGTGTGTGTGTGTGTGTGTGTGTGGTTTCTTCTCTACCATCTCCACCCTGTGGAATGGAAACTGCAACCCACACATCCAAACCAGATGCAAGTTGATACCCAGCTATTAACCCAAAACAAAGGCGTTTCCCTCATCTTCCTATTTCCTTTAAATCTCTTCCTTTGATATGTAAAAGCCTACCTGCATCCTACTCCACCCTGCTACACCTGGTTGAATTTAATTTTGTACTGGGTTAATAAAGTAAGAACAGTTTGGTTTGGGAGTCAGAGAGAGATACCACGAGGCCAAAAGCAGACTGACTCCATGACTCTCTTCTGACTAGCTCGGTTTATTCATTCTTTGCCACTGCCCTGCTTCTTCAGACCCATCTGCCTGGCGGGGAGAGAAGGTGGATTGCAACTCGTGGATTGACTTTACAGGGATTGATCTGTGAGTAATCCCCCTTGAGTGAGTGTTGACACAGAGAGACAAATAGTGGACACTTCGTCTTGGGCCAAAGAGCTTCTCTATGGGGAGTTGGCATTCAGTTGTGTGTCTGTGGGGATTTAAGCCCATGATTCCCCCTCTCTTCCATCTGCCCCACACAGAGAGATCCCAAATTGCACAGACTGATCGGGAAAGGATGTAAGTCCATAGGGTGGGTGGGAAGGGAAAGGGTCCCATAGGAAATATTCTCGTGGAAATCAGCATCCCCTTGGGATGGCAGGTTTGTGCTGTGGACCACACACTCAGGGACCCCCTGCTTGAAATTTAAGGAATGTTTTTAAATAAAGAGTTAAACTGAATAGAAACTATGACACAGCCCATCTGGAAGTCCCTGCCTTGTTTCCTCTGACAAGAGAAACCACAAAGCAGTCTCTAAATTTAAAGAGTTAGCTGACTTTTTACTTGGTTTTTATTTTATATTTATTTATTTATTTATTTATTTATTTATTTATTTATTTGACTTTGGATCACACCTGGCTGTGGTCAGGGGTTCCTCCTGGCTCTGTACTCAGGAATCACTCCTGGCAGACTCAGGAAACCCTGTGGGATGCCAGGGATAGAACCCGGGTCAGCCACATGCAAAGCGAACATCCTGCACTCTGTCCTATCACTCCAGCTCTTTTTTATCTCATGAAAGCTCCATGATTTACAGTGTGTTTTATGTCGGGTTGTAGACACATAATGTCCCATCACCGATCCCACCACCAGTGTCAACCTCTCCCACCAGTGTCCCCAGTACTCCCCTGTCTGCTGCCATCACGAGAGGCACCTTTGTAAGTCTGGGTGTTCAAGTTTGGGTCTCTTGATGCCAGTGTTGTTGACTCTGTGCTTTGGGTATTTAGTTCTGTCCTTCCTAAACACTCCAAAGCACCCAAATCCCCTTGGCCACTGTCCTCATTGCTCCTTCTCTGTCTCTTCTCCCTCCCCTCCACTCAATTTCTTTTCTTCTCTCTTACTGTGGCTGAGGATGACCTAGGAAGCCACCTTTAAACCTACTTTCTCTCATCCAGTTTGTCTGAATACCACACAGCAGTGAGATCATCTTGTCTCTATCCTTCTTCTTCAGGCTTAATTTGGAGATTTACAACGTCTCATATTAGTATTAAAAAAAAAATTAAAAGGAAAAAAAAGAAAAAAAATTAAGGAGGAATTGGGATTTTCTAAAGATTGGGGAAGAAGAGGAGGAAGCAAACATAATTTCAAAACTGTGCAAACAAGGAAAAAAAAGACAGAACTGGAAATGTTAGGACAATAGAAATAATAAAATCTCTACAAGGAATGATTTCCTCCTGGAAGTAGTATGATTATATTTTCTCTTTGCAGGTAACATGTCTAAAGTCTGTTAACAGATGAACTATGGTCTTAAATAAAAGTCAGTTATATATCAATGATTAAAGGGGACTATAAAAATAAGCCCTGTTTTATGACCAAGAAACCCATTTCTAAATAACTTCAGTCAGAGCACCAATCAGAACCAAAGCAAAAATAAACGTGGAACAGGAAAAGAATGAAGGTGGGACGGGGACAGAGCCATGTGATCTTAAATACCGAGGCTACCAAAGAACAATGTTTGAAAATTAATGAGAAAATATTTTATCTGGAGAAAGGAAGAGGAAATAGAATAAATGTGAAATAAGTAGGCACAAGGGGAAAATAGATAAGAGATTAAAAATAGAAAATAAAGATACGAAGACTCCACGTGGCTATGCAAGGCTCACCGTGTCTTAAATAAATTTAATTAAATGGATAACCCTCGAACAAGCTTTATCTAGAACAGGAGAAAAGACACAAATCAAAACTGTTAAAGAGGATGTTGTATTATGAAAACTAGTTAAATCGACGATTATATACTCAGAATGGAGGCATTTTCCGTGCTGAGAGCATTCCTGAAAAGGTTAATGAGCAGGAGGAAAAGAATTAATAAGAAGACTGGGCTAGAGAGAACACAGCAGAGAGAATGCTTGTCTTGCATGCGGCCGACTTGGGTTCCATCCCCAGCATCCCGCAGGGTCTTCTGAGCACCTCCAGGAGTGACTTAAGTTTATTTGGAATAAAAAAAATTAATAATAATTTTAATAATATGGCTAATTACAATATAATATTATTTATATATAATATATAACTTATATTATATTATTCTATCACATTATATGCTGTTATTATATATAATAATGCAATTAAAATTATAATAATTAATAGCAAGAATAATGCTAACTGATAATATTAATTGATTATTATATTATTAGACATGATTCTTAACAATTAATGTTAATAATGCCTTAAATAAATAAAAACATTGCAACGAAGTAAGAGAAATTAAAGTTCCCTTTGTAGCACTTAAGAATAAATAAGTCAGAGAGAGAGAAAGATGCAGAATGGTCTCACTCATCTATGGGTTTTAAGAAAAATGAAAGACATTTTTGCAATAATTTTTAAAGACGAAAAAGAGGAGGGCTGGAAGTTCCAGCTCACCTCATGAAGCTCACCACAAAGAGTGATGAGCTTAGTGAGAGAAATAACTACATTGAGAATGATCCTAACAATGAGAAAGTATGAGGGAAATAGAAAGCCTGTGTAGAGTACAGGCAGGGGTGGGTGGGGAGGAGGGAGAATTGGGACTCTGGTGATGGGAATGTTGCACTGGTGATGGGGGGTGCTCTTTACATGACAGAAACCCAATCACAATCACGTTTGTAATCAAGGTGTTTAAATAAAATATTATTTAAAAAAGAATAGAATTCTCTATTTTAAGTTTATATTTTTGGTAAGGGCCACACCAGTGATAGTCAGGGCTTACTCCCGGTTCTACATTGAGTAATTTCTCATGGTGGGACTCACAAGAATATAATCCCCTATTTTAAGATTTCGAAGGCAAAAGAAAAAGCTAAAGGCTATCCGCGTCATTGGAAGTGATGAGTACAACCTTAACTGCAACTTCTGAGCCCAACATCGAAGGGAAGGTCACAGACCGCCTTTTCCAGGAAGAATCCAAACGAACCAGAACCACCTCGCGTTGGCAGGATTTAGAGACCTGTCCGTGAGGGTCGCCGGTCCTTATCTCTGGCCACAAGGAGCATTTGGTGGCATGGTGCCAACAGCAGGTGCCCACGGAGATAGATTAGGTGCCAACAATCGCCCAATTGCATCTCCCTAGATGCAGAAACTGTTTGCGATAACTTCTAACATCAATTCAGGGGAGAGAAAAAAAAGCCTTTGAAAACAAGAGAAGGAAACTTCTTTGAGGTGGGCTGGATCTTTGCTAAACACTCACGTGAAGCCGACTTCAGACGCAGCGTCAATAAGTCACCTCAGTTGACAAAGGAAACAGCAGCAAAACTAAACAATGAGATTATTACGAAAAGCAAAGTGGCTTCCACGCGACCAGGAAACTCGGGTTGATCTACAAAGGATGAATGGGAGAAAATATTTACACACTTACATCTGACAAAGGGCTCCTGGAAGATCAATGAAGCACTCTCAAAGCTCAACAACCCCAAATTACAATACAAACAACTTCATCCAAAAAGACAGAGATGGGAGGAGTGATGACATAGCAGGGAGGACTCTTGCCTTGCACATGGTAGAGCTGGGTTCAATCCTCCGCATCCCAAAGGGTCCCTCCTCCTACAGCACTACCAGAAGGGATTCCTTAACACAGAGCCAGGAGTAAGCCCTGAGCATTTCTGGGTGTGGCCCCCAAACAGAACAAAACAAAAATCTATAGGGAAGAGCCAGAGTAATAGCATAGCGGTGGGGCGTTTGCCTTACATGTGGCCAACCCAGTATGGACCCCGGTTTGATTCCTGGCATCCTATATGGTCCCCCCAGCCTGCCAGGAGTGATTTCTGAGCACAGAATCAGGAATAACCCTTGAGTGCTACTGGGTGTGATCCACCCATCCCCAATTTATAGGGAGAAGAGAGAAAGAGACACTTCTTCTGAGAAGAGCTACAATAGGTAGAAAATGTTCATCATCACTAATGATCAAGAACATACAAAATAAAATGAAAATAAGCTGTCCACTCACCCCAGTGATAATGGTCCCGATCAAAAAGGTAGGAGATAGCCAGAACTGGTGGCACTGGGAGAAAGGGGGGCCTCACTCACTCTTGGGAATGCAATTGAGCCGCAGTGGAGATGATGGCGTGTCTCAAAATGTTGAAACTTGAATAATTAGAGATGACAGAAATGTCACTCAGGGGGCCGGAGAGATAGCACAGCGGCGTTTGCCTTGCAAGCAGCTAACCCAGGACCTAAGGTTGTTGTTTTGAGTCCCGGCGTCCCATATGGTTCCCCCTGCCTGCCAGGAGCTATTTCTGAGCAGATAGCCAGGAGGAACCCCTGAGCACCGCCGGGTGTGACCCAAAAACCAAAAAAAAAAAAAAAATGTCACTCAGATCAGCTGTCCTAGATTGTTCCTGTGAACATAAATCTGAAAAGATGTCCCACATTTGTATTTGGGGGGCAGTTCTGGGCAACTACCATGATCTAGAAACAAGTCAAGTGCCAGTTGGCCTGGGCAAGCACTCAGTGGGAAAAGAGGAGCTCACAGCCGGGAGGGCATTTGTCTTACATGTAGCAGACCAGATATTATGTGTGACCTTACCTGCAAGACCCCGCCCATTCCTGGGAGGGGTCTTGGAAAAGTTAAATAAGCCTTGAACCGAGGGAATTCGGCCCTTTTTCTGCGCTGCTGGGCGCTCTGGCTTTTGAGTCTCTGCGTTCTGGTCTTTGACCAGCATGGAGCCCAAAGGGAAGATGGCTGAAAGGAGTTTAGATGCAGGGCCAAGAATAACTAGTGCTTGAAAGGTTATGAGTAGGCCACACACATGTGGTGAATAGGGCATGAATAAAGTTAATGCTTCCTGATGCCTGCCTGTGAGTGAGTAATTTCGCCTTTCACCTGGGCCTGGAACCCGCCGGCTGGATGGGGTTGTGGAGCCACGTGGCCTGGAATGGCAAAAAGAAATCCATCGCCATCCACCGCCTTCCAGCCCCATTGTTATTTATTTAATTCAACACCAGGTGTTATCCCCAGCACCCCTACAGTCGCCTGAGTCCACCAGGAGTGATTCCTGAGCTCAGAGACAGGAGTAAACTCTGAGCACCACAAAATGTGGGCCCCCCCCCAAAAAAAAAGCCAACAAAAAGTGCTACAGGAAAAGGAAAAAAAATCCTCTCTTGGGGCCGGAGAGATAGCATGGAGGTAGGGCTTTTGCCTTGCATGCAGAAGGATGGTGGTTTGATTCTGACATCCCATATGGTCCCTCAAGCCTGCCAGGAGCTATTTTTGAGCATAGAGCCAGGAGTAACTCCTGAGTGCTGCTGGGTGTGGCCCAAAAACCAAAAACCAAAAAAAAAAAATTCTCTTTTATGATCACGTGCCTGGAATAACCAGAGTCATGTGACCTTAAATTTAAGAGGAGAAACACAAACACCGGGTGAACTTGCTCAATGCAGGTGAAAGGAACTGACATTGTACAATATAGACCTTGACTTTGACTTCGATAACAGAATTGAGCTTACCGAAAGTGGGGTGGGGTGCTAAGAAGGGGTCCAGACTTGGGGGAGGAATATTGCTTCTGGTGACGAATGTGGGAAGGACATTTGTCCCTAAGGCATAAATCACACTTGGCTATAGAAAGAACAAGCAAACATCATATATCATAGCAAGCATGTTCCACGTGCCAAGTCCCACAGTTCTGCCTTTTCAATGCTGCACAACGGTCTTTTTTTTTGTTTTTTGTTTTTTCGGGCCACACCCGTTTGATGCTCAGGGGTTACTCCTGGCTAAGCGCTCAGAAATTGCCCTTGGCTTGGGGGGACCATATGGGATGCCGGGGGATCGAACCGCCATCCTTCCTTGGCTAGCGCTTGCAAGGCAGACACCTTACCTCTAGTGCCACCTCGCCGGCCCCTGCACAACAGTCTTGATCAGTTCAGAGAAGCCAGACTGAAAGGTGGGCCCCAGTAAAATGGGGTCCGGAGCAGGTATGTAGAGAGAGGGCTCCCACCACCACCTCCTGGCAGTGACTGCAAGGAAGGTTTCTGCAGGGGGGCAGGAAAGGCGCCCACAGTGGTCTCCATCGGGGACAGCCTGGCTCCTGGTGCTGTTGGCGGGTGGATCGTGTGGAGAGCCCCTCACCCAGGAGGACGTGTGTGGTGGAAGCTCAGCACTGAGCGTTTGCTGCCTCGGGGCTGGACGTGGTCGGCCTCCTGCTAAGACTCACCTCTGCAGCTGGTCTAGCTGGAAAGGAAGTAGGGCAGCACCTACAAGGGTTCCTTGGAACAGCAGAATCTGAAATGAAGTTTGTTCTGCGTTAGGTCTAGAGCAAGTCTACACAAGCCATGGTGGCAGCTCAGGAAGAAAGATGAACGCTGGAGTTCCTTTGTTTTCTAATAAATAACATTGATTGACTATTGGCTGAATGTTCAGTTCTTTTCCTAAAATAAAATTAATTATTTAATTGAATAACCCTGAGATCCACAGTTCCAAAGTTGTTCTTGATGGAGTTTCGGTCATACAATGTTCAACACCTTCACCAGGACACATTTCCAGCCACCAATGGCCCAAGTTTCCCTCCCATTCTTTCTTCTGCCCTCTCCACTGCCTGCCTCCATAGCAGACCTTCTTCTTCTTCTTCTTTGTTCTTGTTCTTTTTGTTCTTCCTCCTCCTCCACTTCCTCCTCCACTTCCTCCTTCACTTCCTCCTCCTCCTCCTTCTTCTTCTTCTTCTTCTTCTTCTTCTTCTTCTTCTTCTTCTTCTTCTTCTTCTTCTTCTTCTTCTTCTTCTTCTTCTTCTTCTTCTTCATGTTCTTTCTCTTTCTCTTTCTCTTTCTTCTTCTCTTCTCCTCCTCTTCTCCTCTCCTTCTCCCTCTCCTTTTTTCTTTGCTCTTAGACACTATGGTTTGCACTATTGTTCCTAAAGGGATACCGGGCCTATCCCTTTCCCTCCTTTCAGCACATGTTTCATGTTCAGAAGGATCATTCCCAACTCTCACTGTCCTAGTGCTCTCATCCCCTGATCTCTCTGCGACAAGCTTCCTCTCATGGACCGATCCTCCTGACCCTCTTCTCTCTTATTTTTGAGTATTATTACCAACTATCCCTTTTTCTTTCTTTTTTTTTTTTTTTTTTTTTTTTGGTTTTTGGGCCACACCCGGTAACGCTCAGGGGTTACTCCTGGCTATGTGCTCAGAAGTTTCTCCTGGCTTGGGGGATCATATGGGACACCGGGGGATCGAACCGTGGTCCGTCCAAGGCTAGCGCAGGCAAGGCAGGCACCTTACCTTTAGCGCCACCGCCCGGCCCCAACTATCCCTTTTTCTAAATATCCCACCAATGATTGTGACAAGTCCATTTCAACGGCACTTCTCATAGAATCCAAAAGAAAATCACAAAATCACCAACAAGCTTTAAGGGGACATTGGTGCGACACCTTTGGAAGCTCAGAAAGATGATGGATGTGGGATGTGGGGGCTCACAGATCAGTCTGTGCTAGTGGAAAATCTGTCCTTGACCCTCTGAAGGTCTCATGCAAGTGTGAGTCGAGGAAGGAGTGAGACTCGCTCTGAATCTGTGGCAGTTCTCCTGTTCTGGGGGGCTTGAATGTGCTGACTTGTGTCCCTTGGCTCCAGGTCACTTAGCTGGCGAGGCTGTGCAGGGCTGAGCCAGGGGCTGGAGTTGGTGATGTTTGGGGCTGTGTTGGGATCTATGGGCAGCTAGTTCACTGAGTAATGGCTTTTCTCCTTGGTATTGGCTGATCCCTCATCATAACTCACTGACATGGTTTTGTCTGGGGCCACACTGGCAGTGCTGAGGGCTGACTCCTGATTCTATGCTCAGGGCTGGCTCTGTAGTTAGGACTTATTCCTGGCTTTTTGCTCAAGGATTATTCCTAAGGGGACTTGAAGGGGCCCCTGGGGTGCCAGGCACAGAACTCAGATTAGCCAATGGATGACAAGTGCACTCCCCTCTGCCCTGTCTCCCCAGTTCCATGCAATTGGAGGACGCTGCCCCTGATCTATCTCACTGGCAGGAGTGGCAGGACAGGACAGGCAGTACAGACTCACCAACTAGTCACCTCCCCTACATCTGCAGGGGCATAGAAAGGGGCAGCCTTCATGCCCACCCCAGAGGCCAGCCATGTCCATTACTACCAGAGGCAGAACCCCCTTCTAGATCACCCCAGAGAGACAAAAGGCTCCTTCCATTCATGCTGGACAAGGGATGAGTCAACTTCTGTCTGCTGGCTGGGCTGGACTCACTCCCAAGGTCCCCCCACAGCCTGGGTGGGGTTCTGGACCATGCCAGTCAGCCCTGGGCCATGGATACCCTGGATGCCAACAGAGACACTGGATGGGCCTCTGCTCTTTGGAAACCACTGGGACAACCCAGGAGCCATTTTGTGGTTAAGGTGCCAGCCAGAGCCCCCTGCCATGTCCTCGCAAGTCTCCCTGTATTCTGAGGGTGCAGGAGAAAACACAGAGCACAGCTCTGTCCTTCCAACTCTCTCCCCATTTTTCAAAAGAAGGGAGACCAAGGCCACGCTCCCTGCAGGCTCCAGAGTGCCACTGAGAAGACAGAAACTGAGGCTGGAGAGTGAGGTGTTGGCACCTGATATTTTCTCCCCCCTGTTCCCCTGGGCAGAGGCACCTCTATCTCCTAACAGAGCCTCTCAGGGTGCCTTTGAACCTCCCTTTTGCTGGTATGTGTCAACTTCACAGTTTACAAAACTCCTGAAACCACAAAAAGCTCAAATTATCCGTGGGGAGAGGCGAGTGTGGGCGACAGATGGAGAGTCAGATCAGTGATGGGGGAAGGAAAACCTGACTCGGTCTCCTGGGGTGCAGAGAGAGGGGGGCTGAAGTTGAAAGCAGGAGGAAAAGGGGTTGGGGACAGAGCCTGGAGTCCCCACAGAGGAGAAACAGCAAAGGGTGGAAAAGACATCCCAATCCTACAGCTCCAACGCACAATGACAGACTGAATGGAATGAAACGAGTGGCTGTGCCTAGAGGCGTGGGGTGTGTGACTGTACTTAAACAAGGGACCCCAGGGACCTTCCTCCAGGCTCAGGGGAAAGAGAGGGTCACATGGATCCTTCCTGTTTCTGCTCTGCTTTTCCCATCATTTGAATGCAAAAGCTTGTGCCTTAAATGGAGGATACAGAAGGGGGTGACTCAGGTATAGGGGAGCAGAGAGAGTATGAGGACGAGTGAGTCTGGGGACTGCAGTGCTCACTCATGGTTGGTTGCCAAAGTGGACCCACCAGCTGAAGCCAAGGTGAGCACTTGAGCCAGTCAGAGGGATGGAGGGAGGGAGGGAGGGAGAGAGAGAGAGACAAAGAGACAGAGAGAGAGAGAGAGAGAGAGAGAGAGAGAGAGAGAGAGAGAGAGAGAGAGAGAGAGAGAGAGAGAGAGCTGAGCTCTTGAAAAGGTGCTCAAAAGCCAAGCATGACTGCTCTTCCTTATTATCCTTCGGCTACCACCTCTGTGTGGTGTGTGTGTTTGTGTGTGTGTGTGTACCATAATTGTTATTTATTGTTGTTTAGGTAATTTTTTTTCTTTTTGATTTTGGGCCACACCCAGTGGCACTCAGAGGTTACTCTTGGCTCAGTGCTCATAAGTACTTCTGGCAGGCTCAGGTGACCCTATGAAATGCTGAGGATCAAACCGAAGTCTGCCTCGTGCAAGGCAAATTCTCTACCTGTTATGCTATTGCTCTGGTCCCTGTGTAATATATATTGGGAGGGTGGGCCACACCCAATGGCTCTGTGCTCAGGAATGACTCCTGGCAGGCCTAGGGAAACGCTATGGATTGGTAGGATGGAACCCAGATAGCTCTATGTAAGGCAAATGCCCTCCCTGCTGTGCTGTCTCCTGCCCCACTAAATAATATTTTTAAAGTCATTTTTGGATTAAACGATCACGAGATACATTTACAAAGTAGTTCATGATTGAGTTTCAGTCATATCTTTGTAGGGTGTCTGACACCCATGGGTCATGAGGACTCAGGTGTAAGTGGGGGGGACATTTGTCAAAGCTAAAAATCCAGGCATAAAACACTTGCTTGGGTCCTGTTCCCTTGTTTCCTGGGTGTGGTGGGGACATGAGATTGGAGAGAGTTTCAGGGAATCCATGGGGTGAGGCCCATCCCATTTGCATGCTGGGCATTTCCTCACTCAGGCTCTCCTGTGGCCCTTTCAGCAGCTTCTGAGGACAAGAGCAGATCACAGACTGGCTCTGTGGACCAACTTAAACAGAAAACAAAAACTCTACAGAACATCTGAGGGAGCGGGTGCCCAGGACCAACCCACACACACTGATTCTGCTTATTTAGTTTTAGGCCACACCCAGCAATGCTCAGGATTTTACTCCTAGATTTGCACTCAGAAATCACTTCTGGCAGACCAGGGGGGATTCTGTGGAATGCCCAGAATCGAATCTGGGTCGATTGTGTGCAAGGCAAAAGCCCTCCCAGCTGTGCTCTCGCTCCGACCTGTCTCTTGCCTCTGAAAACAGGTGAGTTGGGGTGGGATTGTGTATTCTCTTAATGTAAATAGTCATGCTCTGGGGGTGGCATTCAGGATAGAAGATGGGGGTGAAAATGCAGAGAAAAGGGATTCAGGACTCTGGGGCAAAGGTTTGGTTCTGGGGTAGAAGACAGAGAAGGGTCAGAGTGGGAGGCAGGCACTTTCTAGGTGTACTAGGCAAGATGTCTGCAGTCGGGGGCCATAGTCAGTGTCCCTGCAGTCTGATCTGAAGGCAAGAGGGGCACTGATTCCGACCACAGGCTGGCATGGCAATACCGACTGCCCCCTGTGGGAGGGAGTTGGACTCAGGGTCCTGCAGCTTCTGTATTAGATTGCACCTTATTTTACCCAAAACAAAGATCATCCCTGGTTCCTTTGTATGTTTGTTTACAATGTAATTTCACCCAAAACGAAGATTGTCTTCTATGTCAACCTGGGTGGGACTGGTCCAAGATGGCCTGAGCTATCTGCCCTTACTATGTCTTTACCGTTCCACCCAGGGGTGGTCTCTGGACTCAATAAAAGTAGCAGTTCTGGGCCTGGAGAGATAGCACAGTGGCGTTTGCCTTACAAGCAGCCGATCCAGGACCAAAGGTGGTTGGTTTGAATCCCGGTGTCCCATAGGGTCCCCCGTGCCTGCCAGGAGCTATTTCTGAGCAGACAGCCAGGAGTAACCCCTGAGCACCGCCGGGTGTGGCCCAAAACCCTAAATAAATAAATAATAAATAAATAAATAAATAAATAAATAAATAAAAAGTAGCAGTTCTAGAAGACAGCTGGCTCTCCGTACAAAGTAGAAGACTGCCAGACTACACTTTTTTCACTCAGTCTGGTTTTGGATCATTTCATGTGCAACCCTGATTCAGACTCATTCACCTGGGCTTGGAGAAACGGCACATGGGGTGATTTTACACTTCCGCCGGGCCTGTCATTCAGCTGCATGGGCTGCTCCTTCCTTCCACATCCTGAGATCCCCAGCTGCTCTGCTGGCCACTATTACATTGGCAAGTGGACGGGAAGAAGGTAAATGTTGGCCACAGGGAGAGTCCACAGATCAGAGAGGGGCCAGAGACTGTTAAGCATCTCTGTCTCTGAGTGAAGGCAAATGTTCCAGAAACCGGGAGTGAATTTTAGACAACAGCATTTTGCAAGTGGGTCCTGAAGGAAACATCAACCCTCAGGAAAGATTTCAGTCCAAACATGCTGAGTGTCTCCCTAAGTCCCCCACTTATCCCAGGTACTTTGTAGCTATTGGAGTAGCTCCAATGCTTTTGGGCTAGACAAGAGTAAGGGCAAGGACTCAGCTCCAGAGAACATGGTTGGTGCCAGAGACGCATCTTGAGGGTCTTGTCCTGAGCCCTTCCTACTCCTGAACCCCCTCACTCAGCCCTGGGCTCACAGCCACATTCGAACATTTGTGAAATGCAAAAGAAGGTGTTTCTTCCGCCAAAATAAAACAGCTAAAATAAATAAAAAGGTGTTTCTTCCACCCACAAATTTAAAAAGTAGCAATATCTGGGGCCCAGATATAGAAAACACATGGGCTCCAGGCTCTTTGCATCCGGATGTGAAGAGGTCGCGTGGGTAGATGTTCGAACCCGTGCACAGGGACACAGGGAGGGGCCAAACAGCTGGTTTCCACCTCTAACGAAGGCTCCACACTAGAGATGAGAGAAACCCAGGCTTGGCCCAAGGTGGGTGAATCTGCTCCTTCAGGCTGGACTGAGCCCTAGACCTTTGCAGTCACCTCTGATCACACACGGTTATAAACAAGCTCCACAGATAAGGGGCCTGCAGGGAGCTGATGGCTCTGCAGCAGGGCAGGACACGCTTCCCACGCTGAACCGATTATCTTGCGGCGCTGGCGGAGTCTGGCTGCCAGCCTGCCTCACAGAGCACAAAGCACAGAGCACAGACATCAGCAGAAGCACCTTCTAGCCATGAGCACCAGGGCATGAGTTCCCTGGCTGCGGCTGACATGTGTCTGTCCTAGGTAGGGTGTTTGTCCCCGCTGGGTGTCTGACCTTGCTCAGAGTCCTTGGGACTGCAGGCACACACTGCCCATAGCGCTGGCCCTGCACACTGATGGTACCACTCGTCAAGTGGGCTTATCTGTAAGTTCACACATTCCCTCATGGTCTCTTAGTTCTGTCAGGGTTCCCGGGCTCCGTGCAAAGTGCTCACTTCCCAAGCCAAGGTGAATGTGGATGCTTTTATACGTGACTGCTGAAGCCAGACCAGCAGGAGGCCAGCTCCGACCAGGCAGGCGCCACTGCCTGGCTGAGCCTCTGCCAGGGAGCGTCTGTGTTCCGGCTTCAGCAGTGAACTGTGGCTGATGGGGCCTAGGAGAGCGGAAAGTTGGGTTCTGCTCTGTGGAGAATGAAAGGCTTTTTGCAGGCAGAGAGGGGAGAAGATCCAAGTTGAGTGTGTTTGCAGATAAACAACCAATTTCTTTTCAGTGAGTGAAATTCAGCGACATCTTTGTTTTGAAATCATAAAGCAGGAAGCGTTTCTATTCTTCCATTAAACAACCATAAAATGTCAAGCCAAGCACTAGTGGCTTCGTGTGTGATGTGTTTGGCCACAGGAACAAGTTTGAGAGTTTGATATTCATCC
Source organism: Suncus etruscus (assembly GCF_024139225.1). Lineage (NCBI taxonomy): Eukaryota > Metazoa > Chordata > Mammalia > Eulipotyphla > Soricidae > Suncus > Suncus etruscus. The sequence continues at coordinate 2,542,025 of NC_064853.1, forward strand.
ACCCACCCATCTACTAACTTCTGTTCATCTATTCATAATTATGGATTCATCCATCTTATCTATCCTCCCATCCACCCATCCATCCATCTATTCAACCACTGATACACCCATCCATCCTCCCACCCCTCAATCTGTTCACCCATCATCCCACCCACCCATTCATTCCCCCATCCTTCTGTCCATCCACCTATTTATTTATTCATCCATTCTCCAATCCATCTACCCACCCATCCATCAACCCATCCACCCACCAAACACCCATCCATCTACCCACCCATCCATTGATCCAACCATCCATCTACATATTATCCTCTCCATCCAGTCATACATATTCTCATCCATCAGTCCATCCATCCTCCCATCTACCCACTCATCCATCCATTCATTCATCTACCTATCTACCCACTCACCCATCCATCCTCCCATCTAGCCTACTATCCACCCACTCACCCATCCACCTATTCCTCCATCCACCTATCCTTCTATCTACCCATCTAATCCATAATCAATATACCCAATTACCATCCATTTTTCCACCCAACCATCCATCCTTCCCTCTTCCATCCCTTCATTAATGTATCAACATAAATACATTAATCTATTCATTCATCTACCATTTTATTCTATTACCATTCATCCCTCCCTCCCAGATTATGATCACTCTTACCACCACTGCCACCATCATGCTCATAAACCACCAGTTTTAGACCTGTAAGGACCTTGTTCTCTTGCTCTGGCCCATCCGTCCCCTGAGACTTGTCCCTCATATCCTTGGTTTCCTCCCACTATGTGCTCCATGAGTCTCTTTTCTCAAATAAGACACTAGCTTTCCCCCAGACATTGTGTCCTTCCTCTTCATCCTTCCTTTCTGAACTCTTTACCCAGATAAGAGCATGGCCAGTCATATCCTGTTCTTTCCTTCATTTCCTCCTTCTGCTGCCTTGAAATTATTATCTAGCCCTATTCCTAGTTTAATCCTTGACACTTGATACCAGGCTTAACTTTGTGTTCTTTGTGCACCCTAGAGAAACACCCATTTTAGTGGTCTCTCATGATGTAAACTCTGTCTGCCTAGAGTAATATTTCTTTCATTCTTCACTCCTGGACATGTCCCATATGCTCAGGACAGTCCCATTCCAGGAGGAATTCCACAAGTCTTGTTGGGTGAATTTATGCATGAATGAGTGAACTAGTCCAGCAAGGAGATCCAAGCTAGTATGACACACCCTAGAGTGGATAGAAGAATCATAATCTGTGTCCCCAAATAAGTCCTTTGGGTTCACATCCACTTCCCAGTCCTATTTATCCAGCAGGTCCCATTCTGAGTCTGAAGATTCTCACGTAGACCAGCTTAATTCCCGAGTCGGTCACGGAGCTAAGGAGGCAGAACTTGGGCTCCAACACTATCTGAGCCATTTCTGCTTTCCTGTCTCCACACTTGACAAGCGTTAGGTGGTGGTGCAGTTTACTGACATTTCGTGGTGGACACTGCTGACCAGCCTGTCACACGCTGGGCACACTTAAAAAATGAAGAATTACCTGGAACAAAATGTCAAGGGAGCGAAGATCGAATGCTCTGAACTAGCCATTAACACAGATACTTGCGAAGGCCCTTCACTGCCATCCAGTTCATGGACCTGGGGATGAGCCCAGCGGAAACTACGAGTGGTTCTGACAGATGCTGGCAGCCCAGAGACACGCTCCCTGCCAGAGCATTTCCAGATCCACAACGTGCAAACCCGACCCCTCTGGACCACCTCTGCCCCTTCGCAGACTGCGCCACCTACTGACCATCACTGCATCTTTGTTCCACCATAGACCTTCCCATGGCCCAACACATATGGGCCTTTGGACTTGGGTTTCTTTTTTTAATCACTTTATTTAAACACCACGATTGCAAGATTATTCACAATATAATTGGTTTTATTTCCCCAGTTCCAAAGTTGTTCATAATTGAGTTTCAGGCATACAAGGTCCAACACCCTTCACCCTTCACAAGGCCCATTTCCCCCCCCACGAATGGCCCCAGTTTCCCTCCTGCCAACCTTCTCCCTACTTTCTCTCTTACCTGCCTCGGAGGCAGGCATTTTTATTCTCTCTCTGTCTCTTTCTCTCCTCTCTCTTTCCTTTTAGACGCTATGGTTTGCAGTACTGTTTCTGACGGGGTACCCTGCCTATCCCTTTCCTCCTTTCAGCATTCAGTTCTTGTCCAGAGTGACCATTTCCAACTCTCACTGTCCTAGTGGTCCCTTCTCTGCCCTCACTGCATCTCCACTCTCTGTGACAAACTTCCTACCTTGGACCAGTCCTCCTGGCCCTTGTACCTATTGTTTCTGGATATTATTACCATGCTATCTTTTTTAATATCACAGAAATGAGCACCATCATTCTATGTCTGCCCCTCTCCCCCAAATCACAGGGCCTTGGGCTTCTTTGGCTCAGATCCACGTTGAGATTCGTCTAGTGGCAGAGCAGGGGGCCATTTCCTTTGAGGCTGCTAGAAGCTAATTGTGCAGATGGGCCCTTGATCAGCTTCTGTCCAGCCACTACTAATGGGCATTTTAGGGAGCTGTCATCCGGGGCTATAAAAACAAAGTGTCCTTGGGGTGTGTGTGTGTCTGGGAGTTAATAGCATCGTTTCAGCTGGACCTAGGAGCAGACTGGCTGGGTCCAAGGGTGGCTCATTGGTAGAGTTGGAGCTTTGGCCAAGGGGGTGCAGAGTTCCCACTACCTCTTGGATATTCTAGAGGAAGGGCTCTGAGGCTCCTACAGGAGCTGTGCCCAGATACCCCCTGGAGCTGGGTCATCTATGCAGATTTGGGACTGTTTCCAGGAGGGTGTCTCAGCTGCTAGACTCAGGGTGCTGGCTGGAAGGTGGTCGGACTGGGAATCACAAACCCACACCCCAAGACTGTGGCAGCACCACTTTGGGAGGGGGGAGAACAGGCTGATAAAGCCCTAGTCAGCGTGGAGGAGTGTAGACCGCAGCAGGGGAGGGACAGGCTGGACACAGACTCTCAAGGTGCAGAACTGGCCAGACCCAGGACTGATTTACAAGGCTGCATGTCCCCCCTGTACCTCGTTCGTGTTAGAGACCAATGTCAGCGCCATAAAAACTTCTGGGAAAGTGGATGTAAAATATCTCCTTCATAATTTTATATGGCTAATGGGCTGAAATGACCATCTTTCAGATAGATTGGGTGACATCAAATATATTATTAAAATGGGCTTCATCTGCTTTTTTTTTTTTCAACTTCTTTTTTCTTTTTTAAACGTGGCTACTGGGCAGCAAGCTCTTATTTTTCTTAAGTGTGCTCAATTTTTCTTGGGCAGTTTGGATGCTGATGGTCCGGGACATGGGGGGACAGGGTGGGAAAACACTGCGGGGGGTGAGAGATGCAGAACTGAGGATACAACCAGACCAGGAAGGGGAGTTTCAGAGCAATCAATGCTCCCTGCTTTCCTGAGCTCCAAATTCATGAAGTATCTGAGGACCAAGCAGATGACCATCATGACATTCTCATGGCTTGGAATAGCAATATTAGAATGAAACCATCTGACCCTATGAGCCTATACCTCCCCCCCAAAAAAATTCACTCACCCCACTGGGTTGTGGGGTTCCCTCATGCTTGGATCAGAGATTAGGGACCCCCACCCTGGTGGGGAGGTCCAAGCTGGGTCTGAGTTCAGGGTTCCTTCCTGGTCTCATGCTGAACTCGGGGATTCCCGGCTGGGTTAGGGGAAGGCCCTTAGCCCTTTTCTAATCCCTGCTCTAGGGTGCCAGGTGTGCGGGGATGCTCATACCTCCTGCACTCAGCTGGGCTCCAGTCTGGGGGTGTACCCTCTCTGGCTTTGTCTCTGGCCCCTTTTGTGCCAATCAGCTTGAGGCTAGCCCTCATTCTTGTCTGGACTGCAGAGAGGCCTGGAGAGGGGTTCCAGAGACAATGGACCCCAGAGAACGGCCTATACCCCACAGCACCCTCCTGTGCTCATGCATTCCCACAGTGCCAGCAGGCGATACAGGAAGACCCAAGACTCTGCCTGCTGTGTCCTGGCTCCTGCCTTAGGAAGTGATTAGAATGAAAGCTAATTTCTGCTCTGAGTTCTGTGACAGAGGGAGAATATGGAAATGTGACTTGTGGGGCTGCAGGTCACCACATGGACCCAGAGATGCAAGGGTGAGTGGGGTCGGGCTGGGACACTACTGACCTGCCTCTCTCCTGCCTCACCTCTACTTTCCCCTCCTTCCTCACCCTCAGCCTCTCCCTTTCCCACCTCTTCATCCTCTCAACTCCTCTCTCCTCCCCTCCTCTCCCTTTCTCTTTCCTCCCCATAGTCCCCTTCCTTCCCCTCTCCCCTCCCCACCTCTCCATCCTCTCAATTCCCATCTTTTCCCTTCCCCTCCTCTTTGTCTTCTCCTCTCTCCTCACTTCCCTCCCCTCCCCTCCTCTGTCCTCTCCCTCATTCCTCCCCTCCCTATTTCTCCCCTTCTTCTCACCTCCGGGACATGAGCAGAGGCTGTATCCCTCCAAGGCAGGTGACCCTGGTCAGCACTTCTCCACCCCACGAGCAGTGAGAGGTTCCCCGAACAGCTGCCAGACCCACTATTTTGTTCACTTGGAGTCTGGGGAGACAGAACTGGCTTCCTCTTTGGCCTGTTTCCAGAAGTTTCCACCTGCAATAGATTCCAGATTCTCTTTCTCAGAGAATGACTCACCTGGGGCCTCGGCTGCTTTCCGCGAGATTGCCGTGTTAGCTGCTCATTCCGCTCGCTCCCCAGTGCTCTGTGTACACGCACACCCCTTTGGAAACACCGTCTCGGAGCTTAGGAGCACGTTGGCTGATCTGTCTTGGACCCCCACATCCCTTTGCTATCAGCGGAAACAATTTGTTTCCTCCCTCGGCCCAGGGAGAGAACTGCACGTCTCTCCCTGATTTGCGGGTTTCCTTTGGAGGTGACACCCCCATCCTCATGTTCTCATGCTTCCTTCATCAGACAAATCCTGTTTCCCAAAATTTCCTCCTTGGATCTGGTTACCAAAATATGGAGCCTAAAATCAGCACTCATTTTCAACCACCCTGGGCACTGACGGACCATGGAGGATCACCCTGGTACTGATGGCATCATGGAACACCACCCTCGATGCTGATGAACCATGGAGCACCACCCTGAGAGTCGATGAACCATGGAGGACCACCCTAGATGCCCATGAGTCATGGAACCCCATCCTAAGAACTGATGGACCATGGAGGATCACCCGGCATGTTTCCTGTGTCCAGGGGCCTCATCCAGATGCTGACACATGGAGATCCCACCTTGGAGGGTCTTATGTGAACCCTCCCCTGCACATCCCACCAGGACTGGGCTCTTGTGCCTGTGGCGCTCTGTGCTCCCCATTCATCCTAGAACACCATGTTGGATTTTGGTGAACCATGGAGTACCACCCTGAGCATGTATGGGCCATGGAGCATCACCCTGGGTATCCTGTATTCAGGGGCCTCACCCAGGTGCTGACAAGTAGAAGTCCCACCATGGACCTCATGCCAACCCTCACCTGAACGTCCCACCAAGACTGGGCCCTTGTGCCTATGTCATTCTGTGCATCCATGACCTGGTACTGATCTGATCACTCAGCCGTTGACCCAGCAACAGTGAGGAGCCTGGGTTGGGGGGAATCCAGCCCAATCTGTGTCCAAAGAGAATTCCCCCCAAGGCTTCAGGAGATTTTCATTCTCTCAGGGAGAGTCTGTTTTGTCAGTCTGGGGGGACTAAGAAAGAAACAAGTTGTTCCCTTGTCCCTCTATGGGGAGGTGGCTGACGGGTCTGTTAGCAGAAGGGGGGCACTCCAGCTGGGTGGTCTTTTTCTTTGGGTGCTGTGGCAGATCCAGGGGAGGGGACTCCTCTTTTCTCCCCTCAGTTTCCTCAGAAGTGACTGTCACTGATATGTCCAGTAAGACCCTGAGTCACAGGGAAGGGGTTCATCTCCCACCCCACCTTCAAGGGTCCTGGTCAGCATAGGTGTGGTGTGGCCCGGACTCTCCCTCAATCAGGTCTTGGGGTGCAGGGTCTGCCTAGAGGAGTGAGCCAGCCATGCTTCCTCATGTCTTAGAGGCCAGGTAATGCAGGGTGGGGGTGCCCTGGGGGAATCAGCGGGCACAGCGCCTGTAGTTGCCAGCACAGAAGAAGAATGGACCCGCAAGGGAGAGATTCTGCAATGAGGCGAAGGAAGGATTTTTCTCCCAGGCCATCTTCATTTCCAGGTCTGGGGCCATCAGTCCCTGTCACCAGCTCCCACTGCCAGTCCAGTAACTTCCAGAACTTCTTCATCAAGTCCAGAGCAGAAGCAGAGCCTAGTGAGAGCACAGGGAGGAGAGGAGTGGTGCCCAGGCAAGAAGGGGCTGGAAGTGACACTCGGTCTCCATTTGCCCAGACAAATGCTCCTGAGTTACCAGCTTCCTGTCCACACCACTGCAGGTGACTCGGAAACTGTCTACACTGCCTGCCTTTGTTAACTCCCAGATCACTTCTGCATTTACTCTTGGGAAGGGGGTACACAGGGGGAAACTCAGGGGGTGCTGGTGTCTCCTGGGATCTTTTCCTGATTCTAGCTGATGCCTTGTTTGCTGTCACCAATGTGGGTCATACACCAATGCCATGACCCACGAGGACTCTGAGTTCCTGGTTCTTCTTTGGACTTGCCTGCTGGCTCCTGTCCTTGTATCTGAGGTTTGGGTCTCCTCATACATAATCATGACAGTGTGACGAGAGGACCCTGCTTGGGATGTCCCATCAATGGCTTTACCTCCCTCTGGATGGTATTGTCACTGGCAATGCTCCATTGCAGCGCTCCTCCACTCACTGGCCAGTGAGTTTCCTGCGCACACACCCCCGGGCTATCTTGCAGGGGAGAGGCAGAATGAAAAAGCTGCTCCTCCAGGTACACTCACATGGCTGTGTGTGGGATTCTGGCTCTGGGACACTCCATCACTTCAGCCCTGGGCCTGTTGCCCTTCTTGTACTGCCATGGTGGGCACCTCACTCCATGTCAGGCATGTCCAGAACCTTCCTGGGAAGAAGCTGGATTCTTCTGTAAGCCCCAGCATCCATGCGACCACCTTCCTCCTGCTGTATCTGCAGCCCCAAGCATCCAGCTGAATCCTGCAGCTTCCAGGGTGGATGTCAGATCTCACCTCACCCTACCACAGGCAGGTGGGTCCCTACAGAGGAATTGTGGGTTCTAGATGCAGACCAGACCAGCGAGCATCCTTGAAACCAGCCCAAGGGGGACTGGCTGGGTGCTGGACCCCCCAATGTAAATCCTACCCCCTAATATGGCCCCCATTCTTCTCCCCAGCATGAGCCCCATCCTGCCACTCTAAAAGTTTTGAGGACATGGGTTAGAATCTTCCCACCTGCCACCCAGCGGTCAGAAAAGCTCTTGGTCTGCACGTCCCTGAGTCTCTCTGCCCAGCTTTTGTGGCTCCAGGAATGATGCTTGATACTGTGATGCTCCCCTTGATTGAACTGTTGTTTCAGAAGTGTCCTGAGATGGCTCCGTCAAGGTAGGCTGGACCCTCCAGTCCTTCTGGGTCTTTTTGAGGGGGACAGAGACACGATGTATCTTGCAGCCAGTAGGTGTGATTTCTGGGGCTCCCCAGAATGCCAAGGACTGGGGACCCCAGAAGACATACCTTTAAAATCTGACTTTCATGATTCTCTAACTGGTCCCCCAGGATTGGCTGAGAAATGATTGAGGGACCAGAGCAGAGCGAGGCTAGGTTTGGTAGTGGATGCAGCAGCGGGAGGTCAGGGGTTCAGAGGGGTGCAGCCCAGCTGGAGTGGGTGGGTGGGTACAGTGCCACAGAGCATCTGTGCCAGGCAGGGACAGACAGACGTGTGGTGAGGTGACACAGCAAGGGAGAGCTGGAGGGGCAGCGGGTACTGTCCCTTGTGCACAGCCTGGCCCATCCGTTCTTTCTGTAGACTCAGGGTTCCTTATGCAGTTGGGGTCTCTGTCTTCTCAGCTCCTTCTCTTCCTATGAGCCCCCAAACAAAGCACAAGCCCCCCACTCTTGTTCTCCCTAGATCCAGGTGCATTTCAATACCTTATTGAGAACAGCGCCCTGAGAGATGGGTGTGTGTGTGTGTGTGTGTGTGTGTGTGTGTGTGTGTGTGTGTGTGTGTGTGTGTGTGTCTGTGTGGATTGAGTTTGGAGCAGGGAAGTCGGGATCCCTGAGCTCACAGTGAGTTCAGGGACCCCCAGAGCTTCTGATAAGGGCCTGGTCAGATCCCCACCCCTGGGGGAGTCTCCAAACCCTCACGGTCTCCCAAGCCATTTCTCCTGTCCCGGCAGAGGACAGAGCCGAGAAAGGTCGCTGGTCCCCAGAAGCTGTTCCCAAGATGGATGGGCTGCATTTGGCCCAGACCGTGACAGCGTTAGGAATGGGCCCGCGGAGTCATTACCCCGGAGTCATCCCGGTGAAGGATGAGACCTGAGGCAGTCGAAGTCAGCGCCGCCAGATCCAGGCTCCGTCCTGGACAGGAAATGAAGCCATTTATTGGAGGTCTGAGACGAGCCTGACATTTCCATAAATTAGTGCCATGTGCAGTGTGGCATAACTCAGGGGAGGAGCCATCCATCTCGGCGTCCTGACACCCCCACGGGGATTATGGACTGGGGAGAGCAAAAAATCTCAACAGGGAAGTGTGTGGGCTCAGGAGAGGCACTCACGATTCTTCACACACACTCATGCTCACTTCTCACACTCACACTCACGCATATATTCTCACACGCATGGTTGGACACCCTCGGGCACTCACAAAGGCTCACATACATTCATGATTCACAGTCCTCCCTGGGTGGGCAGGAAGGGGGGAGCACCCTGGGTCTGACCTCGCACACCCCAGCAGGTCGGGGACCCCTAACATGATATCAACTCCCTTCAACAAGCTCACCCCGATTTTAGTGAGGGCCAGATGCTGACCCTGCTATGCAAACCTGCCCCCTCCTGAGTGCACAAGGGGAAGACCAGGGCAGGCAGGCAGCAGTTCCTTCCTTCCTTCCTTCCTTCCTTCCTTCCTTCCTTCCTTCCTTCCTTCCTTCCTTCCTTCCTTCCTTCCTTCCTTCCTTCCTTCCTTCCTTCCTTCCTTCCTTCCTTCCTTCCTTCCTTCCTTCCTTCCTTCTTTCTTTCTTTCTTTCTTTCTTTCTTTCTTTCTTTCCTTTCTTTTCTTTCTTTCTTTTCTTTTCTTTCTTTCTTCCGTTTTTGGGCCACACCCAGCAGCGCTCAGGGGTTACTCCTGGCTCTATGCTCAGAAATCGCTCCTGGCAGGCTTAGAGACCACATAGGATGCCAGGATTCGAACAACCATTCTCTTGTGTCCAAGGCAAATGCTTTACCGCTGTGCTATCTTTCCGACCCCTAGTTCCCTGTTTTCTTCCCTCACATGCCAGCCTCTCTACCCCTGATGGGGGACCGACCCATGTGCACTGCAGGGGTCACAGGGAGATGGAAGTGCAGGTAGGTTTGGGGGAAGAGATTGAACCTATGATACCCTGAGCTGTGACCCCTCTTCACCACCCACTGCCAGGGGAACCCATGAACCAGCGGCAGATCCCATAAACCAGCCCAGTCTTCTTCACCCCCAAAGTATCATAGGAACAACTACACTGAAAGGGTCACTCTCAGATGTCCCTTAAGGTAGGTTCCCTACAGGAAGGGGTTCCCACACTCTCAGTGTCCTGTGGGCCCCTTCCTCCTTCTGTTTCCAGGAAGCTTGCTGTGCTGCTAGCTGGCCAGCAAGGGTTCATAGAGGGCCTTCCCCCCCAGCCGGAGCCCCTCTTCCTGACTCTCCCTCCCCTGCAGCTCAGTTCTTCCTCAGAGGATCCAGATGGTGGAAAGCAGACAGGAGCCACCTCATATACTCCCCTTGCACACTGGTCTTGGGGGCCAAATGAGTGACCCCCACAGAAGGGCAGAGGGTGGCTCGTCCTCTAACCCTAGGCCAGGGAGCAGCAGTGATAGGGCAGGAAGGGAGCAGGCAGAGGGGTCCCACTTCTTCAGATCTTCTGGGCAGATCTTTACCCCATGTCCTGCTGCACCCTGAACTCCATGTTTCTGAGTTCCGGGACTGGCAGGACCTCTTGTCCAACCCTGCTCCCTGCAGGAGGCCCCTCTGGCCCTGGAGAGTTTCCATTTTCTAATCTGTACAATTCCCCTCAGGGAGGCTGTACTGGTTGTGACCACTGGGTCTCCAGACTTCAGCTCTGCAGACACCACATGTGCCCCCAAGACAGATTCTGCTCCACCTGGTGAGTGGGTGGGTGAGGAGGGGGGGTCCCACAAATTCCTGACTTCTCACTCCTTCAACTGGTTGGATAGACTCAGACTCCAAGCCCATGCCCAAGTTTCTGGGGGACAGATGCTCCCAGATCTGCCCTCAGACCACAGCTGGGTACCAGGGGCAGAGCTACGAGTGAAGCCTCATTCCGGGACGAGGAATGAGGCCCAGCCGAGGAGACTTTCCGGCTCATTTCCTGCATTATCCTGCCTGGGCGGCAGGAAGCAGGGCTGGCTGGGCGCTGTTTTAACTGGCAGTGTCTGTGTTTTCATTATCGAGGGAACAAGGAGAAGGAGGCAGAAGAGGGAGAGGCAGAGGGGGAGGAGGCAGAGGAGGAGGAGGAAGAGGAATAGGAGGAGGAAGAGGAGGAAGAGAAGGAGGAGGAGGAAGAAGAGAAGAAAAGGAAGGAGGAAGAGGAGGAGGAAAAAAGAAGCAAGGAGAGAGAAAGAGGAGGAGGAAGAGGTAGAGGAGGAAGATACTGGAGGAGACTGTCTGGCATCCACCTTCTCCCCTTGTTGGCACCTCTGGGGAAGGGAACCCCAGACCACCACCACCCAGGGAAGACACATCAAATTTACACAGGTTTCGGGGTGACAAAGTACAGGGTTAAAGCCCAAACCTGGCATTTGGCCAGGTCCTGTGCCCACCTCCTAGCCCATGATCCTGCCCCCCAGAATGCCTCAGGGAGAATGTCTGAGCACCACCTTGGTTGCCAGTGAAGCCCCCACTGCAGGGCCCGAACAGTGCTGCACACTCAAACCCACATGTTCTGTCAGTGACTCTGAAGCCAAGTGGGCCAGCTGTTGCTTGAATCTGCCCTGAGCAGAGGGAGATAGTGACAGGGCCCTGTCCCAACCCAACTCAGTAGGTGACAGACAGACTGGCTCCCAGGTAGCTATCAGAGGAAACAGGCAGTGGGAGGGGCCAAGAGTTGAGTCTGGGCGGGACAGGTTGGTGACATTTAAAAATGACCCTCCACCCAGGAAACATCAAGTAATTCATTTCAAACTAATCGGGAAAGGAAAAAGTTCACGTGAGAGGTCCCCAAATGCAGAAAGTTCCCAGCCAGAGGAAGCTTTCCTGGGCAGGTGATAGTGCAGAGGGGGAGGTCTTGGCTTCACGGAGCCAACCAGGTTTGACCTCAGCACCATGTAGAGTCCCTGTCCCTGCCAGGAGTGGCCCCTGAGCACCACCAGGACTGAGCCCTGAGCAGAGAGCCAGGAGTGATCTCTGAGCAGTCAAGAGTGAACTCTGAGCACAGAGCCAGAAGTAACACTTGAGCACAGAGCTAGGAGTGAGCCCTGAGCTGAGAACTGGGAGCCATCTCTGAGCACAGGCTGAGTGAGGCCTGTACTACCATAAGAAAAACCCAGAGGAGTCTTGTCTTGGGTGACCAAAACATATTCATCCCTTGGCTCATGTTCATCACCAAAACATGTTCATCCTTTTAGCCCACTTCTAAATCTGTGTCTCTCGGGCACCCCCAGGGCCCCAACCTGTTCTGGTCCAGGGAAATGGGGGCTGATTTCAGAAACAAAACGAATGCTCTCACCCCTCCCAAATCACGACATTCAAGGGTTTGTTTCCCAGGAAACAAACGTCTCCAGGATACATGGTCTGAACGCCGGCCCTGGGTGGGCTCTCTCTGGCTCTCTGCTGAGCTCCCCACGCACTCAGCCACGCGGGCAGCCTCGAGCCCCGCTGCCTCGCCTATGCGCCCCCACATCTGAGACACCCGCAGTATCTCCAGGCACCCACCCTCAGCATTTTAACATAGGCGCCACTCCAAGGAGTGTGGGCAGGCTGAGGTCACGCGGGGTGATAGCGCCCACCTAGGTTTCTAGGTAGAAAAGTGTCAGAGAAGAAGACAAGGATGGAAGATGAGCCCCTGGGAGCCCTAAAATCATCCTCTAGTCTAGTGAGTGGCCTTCTTTCTCCCCAACAGAGTGCTTTTCTATCGTAGCCTCGGTTTCCCTCTGGTTGTGCCCTCCTGGACAGGCATCCCTCATGGAGTGTGGCCAGCCCTGCAAAATTAGGATCTCTGTAGGAGCAGCAAGGGGTGACCCCAAGAACTATGATGGCCACTCCAGGTTCACATGTGGATAGTTATTCCAAAAGATAATTTTTAGCCACGGATACAGGATGGACTCAACTTGGCTCTGGCGTGGGCAGGTTTTTGCCAGCATCAGTGCCCAGCTTGGCTGAGGGGTAAGATCTGCCGGTGTTGGATCTGCCTAGTGATGCTGTTCCTGAACCACCTGGCAGATGGAACCCCACAGAACAACTTTTCTGGGGTACCCCATAGAGCAACATTTTGGGGGGACCCCATAGAATAACAGTTCTGGGGAACACCATAGAACAATAGTTCTGGAAAACCCCATAGAACAATAGTTCTGGGAAATCCCATAGAGTAACTTTCTGGGGGACCCTATTTAACAACAGTTCTGGGGGACTCCCTAACAGTGGTCCTCAAACTATGGCCCTCGGGCCACATATTGTTTTTGTATCTGTTTTGTTTCTTCATTGCAAAATAAGATCTATGCAGTGTGCATAAGAATTCGTTCATAAGTTTTGTTTTTACTATAGTCAGACCCTCCAATGGTCTGAAGGACAGTGAACTGGCCCCCTGTTTAAAAAGTTTGAGGACCCCTGCGCCTAGAACAACAGTTCTGGGAAACCCCATAGAGAAACTGCTCTGGGAATTCTCCTTAATGTGAAAGCTTCAGAAATACCACTTCAGAGATGGGGAAGGACAACACAGAGAGGGGCTCCATCTCCCCATGACCAGTGGTCACTCTCAGGCTTGACACTGGGCCTTCCTTCCTCCCTCCTAGAGAGCTCTGGTTAAGGGACATTACTCTGAGGTCACTTTTACTGCCCACTGTGATGCTCCTGAGACATTTTCACGTCCACTGTTTATGCTTCTCTTCACCCTGGCACCTCATTGCCCCTTGGGTATCCTTCTACTATGTCCTCAGCCCTGTCACCCTGTACAAATTCCAGATCCTCTTGCCCTATATAAGCATGACTGAAGTGGAATAAAGCATCTCTGGTCATCTGCCTGAGACCTGTTCTTTCCTAATCATCAGCTGGGGGAATACCCTCGGTCCCAAACACACTGGGAGGATGGAAGTGGACCCTCACCAGCCAGCTGGGCAAAAACAGCTGGTACGAGTGAGGTAGAAATGGGCAGCTGGAAATGAGATTTAAAAAAAACAAAACAAAACAAAAAACTCCCATAATGCAATTGCTCCTGAACACCTTCGGCAAAGAAGCCTGACCCCCGGCCAGACTCAGTGGTGCCCGGAAACGAAGGGAGAAACTTCTTTCTCTCTTAAGCATTTCCAAACTTCAAGCTACACAAGGTGGGTCTTGGTTGAAGCTTCCCAGGACTGGAGGAGCTAGAAGAGGGTTTTGGGGCCTTCCCGACAGTGCTGATGCCGCGTTAGATCTTCTCCTAATAGATTCGTCATTTTACTTCAAGTATCCAGCACTATTGACCCATGGAACCTCAATTTCAAAGCCATTAAAATCTAATTTTCCACACTGTGCCCCCAAGAGATTGACTAACTTTCAAAGAATAATTCATTTTCTTTAAGAAAAAAAAAACTATACGCCTATCTATATTTTATTTTTATTCTTTAACAGAAGTCAAGGGACTCGACTGTCAGCTCCCCTGTTATTACTCTCCCCGGAGTTTCTCGTGCCAAAAAGCATAAGTGGTCCTCTGACAAGCCCGCCTCAGTGGCCAGGCGGCAAGGCTGTATTTACTCGGGGAACCATCACTTAGCGGCAGATCGTAAAGGACCCAGTGTCCCGGCTTCCAGCCGCCATGGGACAGAACGTTCAAGGTTATCTGCTTGGGGGGAAAAGCGTAGAAGTGTGGGTGATGGTGCAGAAAGGCTTCTGGGGAGCGGCTTCCTGTGAACCCTGAAGTTTACTCTGCACTCTTCAGCTTGTCTGTGTCAAAGACAAGGATCTGCTGGAAGACTGGGCCGGTGAGGAGGGGGTTGCCTGCCTCCCAGATGCCCACAGTAGATGGGGTCCCACATGCTAGGGCCCAGCTCCATGATGGTTCTCTAGCTGGGGGTGGTAGTTGGGGTGACTCTCTGAGAGGCCTCTCTGTGAATATGAGCTGCTGTCTTGAGCACAGAACTATTCCAGACAGGAGTTTCTCAGTTACTTGGGTCATGCTTGGCCAGAAAGTTCTGGAAACAAAGCCAGCCTCTACTTAGCTACACTTAGTCTGAGAGCAGGGGTTTCAGGCTACACATGTGCTGGGTGTCTGCCACCTGCCAGGGGTAGCGTTCCAGGGGACCACTAGGGTCCCCTAGTGTTGAGGTACTGGAGTATCTAAAGGCCAGGCCATGCTCTCCATGTGCCCCACTGCCAGCAGCCCCAGGAGTTTGGTATGAGAAGTGTGGGTGAGACCCAGGTTACAAGGTCACTGTGATCTGAGCCCCAGATACCTGACAGGGTCTACTTAGACGCAGTGGTCCTCAAACTATGGCCTGCGGGCCACATATTGTATTTGTATCTGTTTTGTTTCTTCATTGCAAAATAAGATATATGCAGTGTGCATAACAATTCGTTCATAAGTTTTGTTTTTACTATAGTCAGACCCTCCAATGGTCTGAGGGACAGTAAACTGGCCCCCTGTTTAAAAAGTTTGAGGATCCCTGAAAGGGTCCCTACAAGTGGAAGGAGCCACACCCCAATACTGTTCTGAAAAAAGCCTCAGAGTCGGGGGGCATTTCTGTCCTGGAACCCCGAGATGAAAGAGGAAGTGAGGCCACCCCAAATCAAAGCTCTGAGGTGTCTTACCAGAGTCAGGATCTGTGTGGGGGCTGGGGCCAGAGCAATAGCACAGCAGAGAGGGCACTCACCTAGCATGCAACGACCTGGGTTTGATCCTCAACACCCCATAGGGTCCCTGAGCACTGTCAGGAGTGAGTCCAGACCACAGAGTCAAGAGTCAGCCCTGAGCACAGAGCCAGGAATGATCCTAAAAGCAAAACAACCTGCATGTAGGTCCAGGTCAGTGCCCACCCTTTAGCCAAGGGGCAACTCCCCTCAGCCCAGTGGGTGTGGGCGGGGCTGAGCACCCAAGGGCCCCAAGCAGCTCTGGCACCCAGAGCCCCTCATTCCTCAGGGATAAGTTTGCTCCTGCCCCTTGCCAGGGCGTCTTGGGGACCTGAGTCCTCTCTGGGCCCTGCACCCCATACTGGGAGGCCTTGGATGAGGCCTGGCCCACCACTCATCTCTAGCTCTGTGCAGAAAGAGGGCACCAAGTGCTCTAGCAGGCGTGGGGGTTCAGGGGTGTTGCCTGTGCAGGGGTGAGGGCAGAGTGAGGTGACAAGAACTGTAGGCAGATGCTGGCATGACCCATCCTGGGCTTGGCCTCTGTGGGGGCCCCAAGAAGAGAGAGGGGGACCCCAGGGCAGTGACCAAAGAAGAAAAGTGGGCAGGAAGGGTCCCTGGATTGGACAGTGGGAATCACCCGCTTGCCTCGCCCCTGCCAATTTTATTCTGGAACTGGACAGGGTGGGCTTGAGTGCAGGGACTGTGGGTGGTGAGTGGGCAGAATGTAGGTTGCCACTGGGCGTGGCATAGACTGTTGGGGATGTGGATGGGGCTTGGATTGTTGGGGCGAGTGGGCAGAGCTTGGATCGTAGGGGTAAAAGGGTGGGCATGGGATAAGGGGTGTGGACGCCAGTCTGACCCTTCCTGCTGCTCCGACACAGCAAGCCCAGGGCTGGGGCTCAGGAAATGCCCGAGCCTGAGAGCTGCAGAGGAAAGGCTGGAAGTGCTTCTGGGTACTGAGAAGCCTAGCTGTGTGGAGCCAGAAGCAGGCCTGGTGGGTGCTGCGGTGGTCTGGGCTGGGGTCCCTGACTCACATCCTGCAGGGACAGGCCTGGGAGGGTCACAGGGGTGCATGGTTCACCCAAGAGGGGTCAGCAGGTGCAATCAGCTCCCGCAAAGGGGTCCTGGTAGCTTGGGCATCTCAAGGGTCGACGCTGAGCCCTCCCCGCCCCACATTGTCTTTTCGTCCTTGTCACCCTCCCTGAGCTGGCTCGGTTCTGGGGCGGTCCGGGAGGAGGGGAGCAGGCCTTGGCGTCCCGCGCTGAGTGAGCATTTAGACATGTGCATCACGCCTCTCCAGCCCAGATCCTGAACCTCATTAGGCAGAAGAGCCGCTTCTAGAGGGCTGGAGGGAGGGCTGGAGAGGAGCAATCAGCTCCGCAGCACTGAAGGGAGGGGTTGGGGGGGCAGCTGCAGCCACGGGACCCCACACCTGCACCCAAGGCCTCTGCCACACACACACACACACACACACACAGATACGCACACACATTGACACACATTACACACACATGTACTCACACACACGCTCCTCTCCGTTGCTTCAGGCTTCATGTGTCTTGTCTCAGTCATGTTTGTCCTGTCTGTCTGTCCGTCTACCCATCCATCTGTCTGTCTATGTCACAAAAGATCATGTGTCCATCACACATATCCATACTGGCCATGGCCAGTTGAATTTGCGCAGGACAGAAAAGTTAAATTTGGGCCCAAGTGACTTCCTGGTGCTGGAAGTGTGACACCTGGGGTCCTCCGGCCCACACAAATGTGTACCCCCCACTCACAGCCTGAGGTCCCCAGAACATAGTGCTCTCCTGAAGAGGGGCCATCACTTCTTCCCTGAGTGTGAGATGACTTGAGGGGCATTTCCAGCATCTCAGGGACAGCCCAATATATTAGGGGGCATCCCAGCATATCAGGGAACCCCAACATATTAGAGAACATCCTAGCATCTCGGACACCTCAGCATATCAGGGGCAGCCTAATATATTAGGGGACACCCCACTATCTCAGGATATACCCCACCATCTCAGGGACACACCCAGAATCTCAGAGGAGCATGCCCATCTCAAGGTCACACTGCTTTCTCAAGGACACATTCCTTGTCTCCCAGGATACCTCCATGGGCCCTAGTTATCCTGTCTGTGCCCTCAGCTTCACCCCTCACCATTCCCTCCCCTGTGGTCTTCTTATTCTGCCTCCTGGCCCCTCAGCTGGCCCTCAGGCTGCCCCTTCCTGAGTGCCTCACACCCACCATTTCTGGTGCCCCTTCACCTGCCAGGAGGCCCCCCAGGACCCCAGAAGCCCCTCTACCTTGCCAGCATGCACTTCATATGCCCCAAAGCCTCTGGGATTCTCGGCTAATGTTCCAACATCTGGAACCTTGAGTCATGGACAGCCCTGAGCCAAGGGCCCTGTAGTACAGCACCTAGACAGAGCCATGGCTCCCAGACTCCTCAGAGGCCTCTGGCTTTTGGGGTCTGGCCAATCTGCCTTGGTGGGACCCCACTGGACTTGGATCTGCTTGGGTCCCAGGTCCCACCCTCAGGGCCCCACGAGAGGGCTCTTCTGGGGTTATCACCCAACTAGCCCCCAGAGGGACCTTCCACCTGATTCTTGATGGTTCCTACCCAGAGGAGCAATGCAGGACAGGCCCGGGACCCCAGACCCCAAAGTTTCATCCTCTATCTGAGCAGGCACCTGGGAATAGCCCAGCCTCAGCACCGTGCAGGGGGACTCAGAGAGCAGGCAGGTTATCCCAATGGAGGCCAGGAGGGGACAGCTCTAGAGAGCGGCCCCACCTGGCCTTTCAGACCCAGCACTCCTCTGTTGCTGCCAGAACCCCGGATGCAGGCCTGAGCTGCCTGTGACCCAGTGAGCCCCAGATCCCAGCACCCCAGTACCTCCAGCTGTGAGTGGGGAGCCCAGGCCCTTCCGAGTCAATCTGTATGCACAAAGGCACTGGTGCTGCCCGCCGTGGGTCCGACAAGTGCTGTTTAGCTCAGCGGAGGGGCTGGGGTGGCATTTGCGAGCTCGTGTTCGACAAGGCTCATGGCCGCCTGCAAATGTCAAACATTTACCGGAGGGAGGAGCAGCGTGGGACGCGGCCCGCCCTGATTAAACCCAGTGCCTGGTGCATGTTCGCCTCCCGTCACGGTCTGCCCAGTGACAAAGAAAAGCAGGGGTCAGGGGCCACACAGGTGAGGGCAGGGATTGGGGGTCAAAGAGTGCCCCTGGGTCCCCCAGAGAAGGCTGCTGTGCTGGAGCCTAGGGAGGGCATGGGCAAGAGGGGGACACGGGCAGCAGGGGGTACACAGAGGGGTGAAGGACTCAGGGCTGGCTCAGAGACTCCTCAGTGACCTGCCAGATTCAGTCTCGGTGAGAATTACCCAGTATGACCTACCCAGTGTGAAGTGTCCAATGTGACCCTCAGTACGAACCTTCTCAGTGTGACCTCCTTGGCATGAGCTCCTCAGTGTGACCTCCTCAGTGTGATTTGTGTGACCTCCAGAATGTGAACTCCCCAGTGCGAGCCCCTCAGTATCATCTCCTCAGTGCGAACTCCCCAGTATGATCTCAGTGTAAGCTACCCAATGCAAACTCCTCAGTGTGAGCTCCTCCTGCAGTGAAGAACAGCCAGAGTAATGTCTGTGTGTCTTAGAGGGAGAGGTGGCCCTGGTGTGAATTCTCTGGGCCTGCAGTATTGCCTTGTCTTTTCCCCCATCCCCTTGTAGCCACTACCCTCTGTCTTCCCACAACCATGAGGGAGGTAACCAGAGAGGCACTTGCTTGGGGGAGGACTGTGTTCTGTCTCATTCCAGGCTGTCCCCACTATTGGGGTCTGTCCTGAGCCTCGGCTGGCATCGGGGACACACAGCGGCAGAGCCAAATAGTGCACCCACAGAGTCGCAGACCCCCTCACTGCACCCTGTACCAGAAAACTCAATCTGCACATGAGCCAGGTGTGAGAGGCACCCTGGGATGCTGCATGCTGGTAGAGGCTGCGGTAGAGGAAGTTGTGCTCCAGACTTAGGTCCCCAGGGATCTGCAGACCTACAGTTCCGAAGGACAATCAGAGGGTCCCCCACAGAGAACCAGGCAGCCACCAAGGTCATACAGCTGTAATCATAGCTGGACCCAAGGGGTGGTCATTGCTCTGTATCTGAGGTGTTCAGATCAGGACAATGAGCTGCTCTTATCTGCCTGTACCCTCTGCTCTGTGGTGCTTTGGGGAAGGCAGGAACAGTGGTCCAAGGCAGTGAGGGCAGAGCTTAGGGATGCTGGTGTTAATCCATCATCCCCCAAACATCAACAACTCTGGGAACCCCAGGTAGCTGCCACATCTTTGGGGCCCCCCGACACCCCCTTCTGCTCTGCAGTCATGCAGTGGCTGACCCTGCACTGTCCCTGCCAGGGCTCTGCTCCCTAGCACTTCTTAAGGTTCCCCAGTGTGAAAAAACAGTCCTGGATGGTGATGG